>NW_027132933.1:0-5437 GCF_026122565.2 Emydura macquarii macquarii
TCCTGTTTATAATCTGTGTCCAATATTTCCAAAATTATGGACTCAGTTAAAGGTGCGGTAATTTGGAATCGGGCAAGCGGGGGAACACTGGGTTTCAAATTAATCCAGCCAATTCTTGGCCCAACAACCCAGACTGGTTCCGTCCCTCCTTGCTCCAATTTCCATACTGATGTATTTTTATCATTCCACCAAATAGTAATTTTGTTGCCAAGTCCCCAGTCAAATTGTCCCCTTGCACTCCATTGTTTGACTGCATAGGGCCTGCAGATTTCAAACCTTTGTAGCTGTGCCCAAGCCACATAGATGAGGGTCATGGGTGCAGATGTAGTACGGAGATCTAGAACCAACAAACCTCCATCCTTTAATTGGAATGTGTCCAGCGAGGGTACTTCCATCAGTATATTTTTTATTATTTCCCTATGCTGCATTTCTGTAAAAAAAAATTATAACCCTATATCTTTTATTTTGTATACTTTTTCAGCTGCATTGCATGTTTCCACTGAGGTTGTTTTCCTATTTCTACCAAATATATGGAAGGTCCCAATTTATCTATAATTTGCCAAGGACCATGCCATTCTTTTTTGGGAAATTTTTTCTGTGGCTGTGGTTCAATTTTTACCATTACTGCTTGCCCTATTTGCCACTGGGTATGATCACTAGCCTCATCAAAGGCTTGATCCATTTTCTGTTGCTCCAGAGCTTGCTGTGCTGCAGCAGCTCCTTGAACAGTTCCCAGCCAATACTTAAGGCTATTCATCCAGGTAGTTTTTGCTAATTCTTGTAATGCGTCCCACTCTGGCGGGCACATTAGATTTTCCCAACCTGGCATTGGTCTTCCAAACAAAATTTCAAAGGGGCTGAATTTTATCATACGATTTGGGCGACTTCGGATTCTCATAAGTACCCATGGGAGTACTGCATCCCAGTTTGTTCCCAATTCATTGCATACTTTAGACAGTTCAACCTTTAGAGATTTATTCATTCTCTCCACTTGGCCCCCAGCTTGAGGGTGGTAGGGGATGTGTAATGGTAATGGAATTCCTGCCCAAGTTCCCATTTCTCGGTACATCTTTCCAATAAAGACGGGTCCGTTATCTGAATCAATGCTAAGCGGGAGGCCCCATCTAGGGAATATTTCAGTCACAAGTGTTTTCGCAGCAGTGCGGCTATCTTCTTTTTTGGTGGGGAAAGCCTCCACCCATTTACTAAAACTATCTACAATTACAAACAGAAATCAGTTGTTTTTGGACGTAGTGGGTAACGGTCCTACAAAATCTACCTGCAATCTTTGGAATGGTCCCTTTAAACTCTGATGCATTAATTCACCCCTTTTCTTCCTTCGAGCAGGGTCCTGTCTGGCACAAGTGAGGCATTGGTGGATATGAACATTTAAATCCTCTCTCATTCCTGGCCACCAACCTATCCTTTTAAGTTTTTCTAATGCTTCTTCCAGTGTTGGGTGCCCCCCCACAGCAGAACCATGAATCCACCTTAACAAAAAATTTGTAAACTGCTGCGGTATTACTAACACCCATTCACTATCAGATTTGGCTACAATCAAGCCCTTTTCTTTTTTGAGAGGAACTCCTTGCCAAGAGGAAGGACATTCCACAATCCACTGCTGGATTAACTCATCCTTTCCCTGTATCTCTTGTAACATTTGTAATGTTTCAATTTTAACTTGTTCTTGTTTCATCTGTGCCCGGGTAGTTATCGCCACAGGCAGAATTTCCCAAAGGGTGCCAGTTATTGCTGCCTCTTTAGCCAACTTATCGGCCTGTTCATTTCCCCACTGCAATGGTCCTTTTCCCCTATGTGATTTTATTTTAACCATTCTGATTTTTTAAAATTTTGTTGCCAACTCCTCCATTCGTTGCCAGAGGACTTTGTGTTTAATTTCAGATCCATCTGTGCCCACAAAATGCACAGTAGCCCACCATGGCAAATAAACGGTGGTGCCTTTATACACATAATCTGAATCAGTACCAATCACTATTTCAGATTGTTTATTTTTCATTCTTTTTAATACCTCAACCACTGCTGATACTTCTGCCGCTTGAGTTCCTCCCTTTGTCAATTTAAATTGGAAGGAATCCACAGCTCGCAGGCTTCCTGTTAAACAAACTCCGGCAAAGCCTGTGACTCGTGTACCTTCTTCATAATATGAGCTTCCATCTACAAACCAAATTGTTTCTCCTAGCACTTGGTCTATCGGGGTTGCTTTAAAAATGGGGTGAGCTTTAGATTTTGTTTGAGGTTCACAGATATGTTCCTGACCTGTTATGGTTAGACCCCAAACAGATATTTCAGGCTCTTTTAGGACAACTAATTGAACATTCTCTGTCATGATAGCAAAAACCCATTGAATAGCTTTGTCAACCCTTACAGTGCCTTTAGACAAATTCTCCTGACTCAATAGTTTTCCTAGGGCATGGTGGCTTTTAACAATCACCTTGCTTGCCCCTACAATTGCCTGTGCTTTTTGCAGGGTCCAGTATGCTGCAAGAGCTGTTTGTTCGCAAGCTCCCAGTTTACTTTCCGGAGCTGTCAAGGCTCAGCTGTAATAAGCCACTGGTCTCTCCCCCACTCCGGAATCCTGTGTGATCATGCTCACAATACAGAAATTTTTAACACTAGGATACAACATGAAGGGAAATTCATTATCAGGGGCGGCTAAGGTAGGAGCCTCCATTAATCTGTTTTTTAAACTTTCCCAAGCATTTGTTGCTTCCTCGGTCCAGGTCCATTGAGGTCTTTTAAGCACCTCGTATAAAGGTCCTGCTTTTTCAGCATATCCTACCATAAACTCTCTACAGAAGTTAGTAA
Organism: Emydura macquarii macquarii; assembly: GCF_026122565.2. Lineage (NCBI taxonomy): Eukaryota > Metazoa > Chordata > Testudines > Chelidae > Emydura > Emydura macquarii. The sequence continues at coordinate 2,827 of NW_027132933.1, forward strand.
GTCCCAAAAAAGATTGCAAAGATTTAGTGTCTGTTGGCATGGGCAGGCTAGTAATACATTTAACACTTTCGGTATCTACTGATCTTCCTCCCGCACTTAGCCTAATTCCCAGGTATTGTACTTCTTTCTGTTTGATCTGGGATTTAGAGGGGTTAAGTTTCAAGCCATAGGTTTGGCAGCAGAGCAGCACTTGCTTAACCAACTTCTCATGTTCCTCCTCAGTTTTACTTACAATCAAAATATCATCCACATATTGCACTATTTTTCCTGTTTGCAATAATCCTTCCTTTTCTAACATTTCTCGCACTGCAGTGTGGAATATCGTAGGTGCATTGCAATATCCCATAGGTAAGACTCGCCAGCAATATTGGGTTCCTTGGAACACAAAAGCTGTTCTATACTGAGATTCTGAGCTCAATGGCAAGCTCCAAAAGCCGTTTGCAATATCAAATACAGAGAACCATTTAATTTCCGGAGACACCACCTCTAGTAACTCTGGATATGCGGCTACCACGGGGGCTCCTCGTTTCGCTGTTTTATTTAACCCTCTGTAGTCAATGGTCAGTCTCCAGGTTCCATCTGGCTTTTTTACTGGCCAAATTGGTGCCGCGTTAGGCGCTGCACACCTTCGGATTAACTGTCGTTTTTCCAATTCCTCTATTACTTGCCTAAGTGAGTCTTTAGCTTCCTGTGGTATCGGGTACTGCTTAATGTAAGGGGGAATTTCTCCCTCCAATTTAACTTCCATTTCTATTTTTCCAGCATCTAAGGAATCTTTAGCCCATACATTTTTCAGTTTTGGCCACCAAATCTCCCAACCCACGGGTGCTTTGGGTGGATCTTTGGACTTTATTGATTTAACAGACTGTGTGGCTAACCCCATAGGGACATGAGTAATATTTTCTTTCCCTGTATCTACAGTGCGGGTTTGCCAAATGCACATGTTTGGGAAATCTATAATTATTCCTAATTGCTCAATTGTAGTTGCTCCAATTAAATTTTCATTTCCCCCAATTACACATTTTTCCTGAATAGTGTGTGTCCCAAACTGAAGGAGTAATTCTTTAACTTTATAGTTTTGAGATTTTCCCGATATTCCCTGTATGCATGTTGTCTCTAAGACGGGATAGTTTTGGTACGTCGTTTACTATAGTAATTCCTGCCCCCGTATCCAATAAAGAGTTAACAAGCCCGTCCCCGACTCGGATGTCTAAATGGGGGCGCCCCCAGACGTCTAAAGTCATGGGTTGCTGAAAAATACATTCCAAGTCTTGGGGTGGGCTGGCCTATGCTTTATCTTCTATGTCCACTGGCTTATTTATTCCAGAGACGAACGCAACAGGTTTTCCTTGCTTCTTTTCCTTGTCTCCCTGTCTGCTTTCATTACTGATTTTACATACTTGTAGCTGTGTCTGCAGTTTGTCAATTTCATCTTTTAACTCCCTGTTTTCCTGCACTAATTGTCCTGCGAATTTCCATTCCCCTTCTCTTCTTATTTCTCTATTTTTCTCTGTTCCTCGGCCTCTCCAACCCCGGCCTCGACCTCAGGGAAAATACCCTGGTCCTTCCGTTCTCCACTGCCCTAACTGCGTTCGTAATTCACTTACTGGAGTTCCTTCACATTGTCTAACAGCTGTTTCTATTTTTTCTAACCATTCTGGCATGGGTATGTGAGCCCCCTCCTCTTCGCACCAGGCTTTCATCCATTCAGCTACTCCTGTTGGGAGTGCCTGTAAGATGATAGCTTTTAAGCTTGGCTGATCTGGTGTATCCTCAGTTAACTCAAAATATGCCTGAATTCTTTCGGCTAACACTGCTGGGGCTTCTCCTGGTATTCTGCCTATTGCTCTCAGCGTTGCAAATTGTGATGGCAACTTAAAATGTTTTTGTACCACCCGTTTAATCATTTGTTCAATTCCATCATCAAATCCCACAGTGTGTGCACTCAAAGAGCCTAGCAGAGTTTTAAATAATAGCGGCTCTTCCTTTAATGTTATTCCCACAGCCTGCACTAGCTGAGAGCATTTACTTAACCATCTCATGAAATGATTGAAGCTGTCTGTTGGCGGGGCTCCCACAGCTCCTACCAGAGCGGTTAACTCATTAATTTTCAGTGCCCCTGTGCGAGGTGGCAGCCCGCTCAGTCTAGATCGACCTTCTTTGCTATTTATGCCCCCAGAAGCTATTATATCTTGGGGTCCCATAGCTACTCTTCTTGTTTTATCAAAATTTCCTGTTAAACGACAATGCATTGCATCTATCGCCCCTTCTAATTCAGCAGTTTGCTGCTCCATTTGTCCATACACTTTTTGATACGGAGTTGGTTCCAGCCTTGGACTTTCTACTTCACTATAGCCCTCCCCGTTTTCGCCGGTATAGTCACCTAGCTCTCCAGCTCTAACAGGGATGGTTCTAGGTTTTGGTGTAGGTGTCACCGAAACCTGGCTCTCAACATAAGGTGGTGGTTTCGGTGCAGTGGCTCCTGCATACAGTTCTTTGGGTGTTAATTGGTCTGGGTCATTCCATATATCTCCATCCCAATCATCCCAAGTTCCTTCTTTTAGTTTTGCTAAGGCCACTTTTTTCCATATCTGTCCCCTCATACTCTGCT
>NW_027132934.1:0-5385 GCF_026122565.2 Emydura macquarii macquarii
CCTCTCTCCCCCACCGTGCTCAGCCTGCGGATGGCTGCCCTTGCCACGCTGCAGCCAGGGAAACCTGCTGCCAGGTCTGCTGTCCCTTATGCTTCTCTCCACCCCGCCCCCCCTACAGCTCTGCTCCGGGGGATCCTGATGCCCACACTCCTGTCCTCTCTCCGCTCCCTATCCCTGACAGGTCTCCCCCTCCTCGAAACTCCTGGGGGGGCGCAGCCCCTGCCGCTACCTCTGCAACCTCTTCTCCTGCCCCTCCTTCTCCTAGGATCCTGGGGAGTGTTCCTATCTCCTCCCCCGACGACTTCATCGTCCCTCGGAAAGGGGCCCCCCCCCAAGAAGTCCGTTTGTGCCCTGAAGACCACAAAGAAGGCCAACAGCACCTCCTCGGGACCAGCTCCCCGACCCCGGAGCAATGCTGCCACAGGATCCCGCCCCTCCAGGGGGGCCGCACAAGTGGCCCGGGCCAAGGTCTTCACCATACTAGACTACCTCCAGGAGACCGACGACCCGGAGAGCCCTGCTGCCGCCAGCCCCACTGCCCGGGACCCCAACGCCCCCACTCCTCTACCCACCCCCGCTGACGCCATCGACACAGCCGGGATCCGCCCTCCCCGGGAACCTCGAAAACTGGGGAACCTCCCCCGGCTCAGGAGGTAGAAAGCGCAGAGGGCTGCATTTTCCTCTCTTACCCCTCTCCAGGGCCTTCCTCGTCTGCCCCATCTGCCTCCCAGCCAGGGCTTTCCAGGACCTCGGCGGTGTCACGAGGCACCTGAAGAGGGTACACCAGAAGCAGCTGGCCTTCAGGTGTGCGCTGTGCGACTTGCTACACGAGGCGCGGGAGCGTAAGTCAAAATAACGGACCTGCCATGGTGTCCCCGCTCCAAAGAGGCCGACCCCAACCCTCCTCGCTCAGTGGCAGCAACACACACCCGAAGCCAGCCCCGGCTCCACCCGTCGCTCCTGCTGCTGCACCCCAGCCACCAGCTCCGGTCCCACAGCAGGAGGCTGTGTCCCACCAGCCGGTCTCACCACGAGGTCCCCCCGACCCAGCAACCAGGTTCCTGTGGCCAGAAGCGGTCCGACCTCCACTGGCCAGGGCAGCACCAGCAAAGGTCCCGTCCCTGCCCCGCGGATCACCAGCGAAAACCACATCCACAGGCGGGTAAGCGCCCCAGAGCGGCTGCCCCTCCGACGAGATCGCGTCCTGAGGAGAAGGATCAGCGCACCCTTGCGGCTGACCTCCTCAGTTCCTGCTCCCAGGGAGGCCGACAAGACCCACCAGGCCGCAATGCCGCCCACGACGAGCGGCACAGACGACCCAGCTGCCGGCCCACAGCACCAGGGCCCCGTGCGGCCCAGCCCACCCAACAAGGCCGCTGCGAGGGTTCCTGCCACCAGGCCACCGCCCGCTGCCCCGGAGATGACCCACGCAGAGCCCATCCGCAGAAGTCCCAGCAACGCCAGAGATTCCCTGCCGCTGGTCCATGCCCCGCCGAGGCCCGGAGCACGAGTCTCCCTATCTGTTATTACCCACAGGTCCAGCTCCACCCGTCCGCTGGCAAGCGATGGCCGGGCGCCCAACGTCACCTCCGCGCCTCTGGAGATCCCGACCCGCTGCTAGAGTGTTCCCGCCTCCAGGCTGCTGCCTGCTGCCCTGGAGGCGGCCCGTGCGGAGCCCAGCCAGAGAAGGCCCAGCGACGCCAGAGGGTCCCTTCCGCTGGGCACAATCCTCTCTACCTATTTTTCCTCCCCCGTAAGTCCAGCGCCACCCGCCCACCGGTGAACGACAACCAGGCATCTCTGTGTGCTGCTGAGGCAGCAGCAGCAGTTGGGGTGGCAGGAGCAGGGCAGGTGCAAGACGTAGAGTCCCATGGGGGAGGGATGGCGCCCTGGGAGCTGTGGAGAGAGAGAGGGAAGGAGGGGAAGGCAGATGGGCATGAATCCACTACAGCGTCCTGAAAAAGAAGGATCCCAGCCGCCTGGTGCTGTCCACCATCTTCACAAGGTGCAGGCGGTTCCGCCGGACCCCCACCTTCTGGAAGAAAGCCATGACGGTCCTGATATACACAAGAAGGGAGAAAGGGATGACCCCAGCAACTGGAGCCCCACTCTCTCTCTCTCTCTCTCTCTCTCTCATGTATAAACTAAGCCAGCTGCCTGGCCGCCAGGATCACGGACTGGGCCGTGGGAGGAGGTGCCGTCAGCTCCATCCAGAAGGGCTTCATGTCCTGCGAGGGGTGCTACAAGCACAACTGCATCCTCCAGTCCGTCCTCCAAACGGCCAGGCGGGACCGCCGGAGGTGCGTCATGGCGTGGCTGGACCTGGCCAACGCCTTTGGGTCCATACCCGACCAGCATGTCTTCGCCACCCTGGGAGGAGTTCGGGATGCCCGGAGACTTCCTCCAGCTGCTCCGGGAGCTGTATGATGGATGCACCACCACCATCCGCTCGACCGAGGGGGAGACGGCGGAGATCCCGATCCGGAGCAGGGTAAAGCAGGGCTGCCCCCTCAGCCCCATCATATTCAACCTCGCCAGGGAGCCGCTCATCCGAGCCATCTCCAACGACCCTTGAGGGTTCGAGCTCCACGGTAAGAAGGTCAACATCCTGACCTACGCAGACGATCTGGTCCTCGTAGCCGATGGCTCCGAGAGCCTTCAAGGCATGCTGGATGCCACCAGCCAGGCCGCTGACTGGATGGGTCTGCGTTTCAACGCCAAGAAGTGCGCGTCCCTCGACGTCAATGGCGCCAACAAGGCCTCGGTGCAGGCGACCTCGTTCGGGATCCAGGGCAACCCCATGACCCCCCTCGAGGAGGGCTAGGCGTACCAGCACCTGCGCATGCCCACGGGCTTCTGCGTGCGGCAGATCCCCGAGGACACCGTCCAGAGATCCTGCGGGACGCCTCCAGGATCGACACCCTGCTGGCGCCATGGCAGAAAATCAATGCTCTCAACACCTTCCTGATCCCCCGCATCTCCTTCATCCTGCGGGGCTCGGCCGTGGTGAAGCTGCCCCTCAACAAGGCCGACGGCGTCATCAGGCAGCTCGTGAAGGGGTGGCTGTTCCTTCCGCAGAGGGCCAGCAACGAGCTGACCTACATTGGCCAAAGGCAGGGGGGGCGCGCCAATGTTCCGTGCATGGGTGACCTGTGCGACGTCGCGGTCATCACCCAGGCCTTCCGCCTGCTGACCTGCCCCGACGCCACCGTGAGCGGCATCGCAGCGAAGGCCCTGGCAGAGGCAGTCATGAAACGGATCCGCCGAGCGCCCTCCAGCGACGACATCTCCACCTACCTCAGTGGCTCCATGGAAGGTGAGTTCGCGCAGGATGGAGGCGACATCTCGTCCCTCTGGACCCGCGCCCGTGACGCCACGCGGCGCCTGGGTAAGCGCATCGGCTGCCGCTGGACGTGGTGCGAGGAGCGCTGGGAGCTGTCGGTCCTGGTGCCCAGGATCAGAGTCGACAGCCACACCATCGCTCACCCCCCGCGCCCGGTGCATGCTGGAGAGGTGCCTGAAGGCGTCCGTCCACGCGCTGTACCTCGAGAGCCTCAAGAAGAAGCCCGACCAGGGCAAGGCATTCGAGGTGACCAGCAAGCGGGATGCCAGCAACCACTCCTGGCGGGCGGCGGCTACACCCGGTTCGCGGACTGGCGGTTCATCCACCGGGCCCGTCTCAACTGCCTCCTGCTGAGCGGGGCCGTCCGCCACAGGAACTGGGACTAGAGCTGCAGGAAGTGCGGGCACATCAATGAGACCCTGCCCCACGTCCTCTGCGGCTGCAAGCCCCACTCCCGAGCCTGGCAGCGGAGGACAACACCATCCAGGACCGCCTGGCGAAGGCCATCCCGGCCCACCGGGGCACAGTGACTGTCAACTGCACCATCCCCGGGACCGACAGCCTGCTGAGACCCGACGTAGTCATCACAGACAATGAGGACCACAAGAAGATCATCATGGTGGACATCACCGTCCCCTTTGAGAACTGCAGCCTGGCCTTCCACGCCGAGCCCGTAAGGAGAAGAAATACTCCCCTTGGCTGACACCCTGAGGGATCAGGGCTACGAGGTCCAGATCCACGCCTTGATCGCCGGGGCCCTGGGCGCCTGGGACCCCTCCGCAACGAGCCTATGCTCTGGGCCTGCGGTGTGGGTCGGCGCTACGCCAACCTCATGTGTCGCCTCCTGGTCTCAGACTCCATCCGGTGGTCCAGGGACATCTACGTAGAGCACATCACCAGCCACCGGCAGTACCATGAGGAGAGGGACGGAGCGCCACCACAGGACCCTTCTTCCGGACCTACGGACCCAACCCACCACCACCACGACGGACGCGGCGGGGGACACCAACGGACATAATGAGGGACGTGGCACCACTGTGTATGGACTTACTTGCTCTCTTTGTTAAACACCCGAACGTATCCCACATACTTAGTAACATTCCCCCATTTCCATATATCCCCTTGAATCTCTTAGCGCCACACCATCACCCTCCACATCCAGGATCCCACAGCTTATCCCTTGTTGTTCTCCCCTGACTTCAGATCACACCCTGTGCCCCCCGATAACCTTATTATTGTCCGGATGTTTTATAACTTTCTCCCTTCAACTTTAGGGTTACCTGTTTGTTATTTCTTGAAACATTCACTCAATAAAAAACTTTAAATCTGTTCTTATCAGTTTTATCAAATAAATTCAACTTATTTAAAGGGAAAAAAACCTGTGTTATGCGTATGAGTTGGGTTTTATACTAATACGTTGCACTACACTCCCCTATGATCTACAGCGCTTGACCAAGAGAGCACTGAGGATCTGCAAATAGATTTGACTGCTTCTAAAATGCTGGAGAAGAAGAAAACTGAGAGGACCATCGCCCCAGCAACAGCTAAATGGAGAACTGAGGGATCTGCAAAGGGAGTCCACCGCTTCAAACATGCTGAGGAGGTCCTGGTGCAGTGATTTCCACGTTTTCACAGGTTCGAGACCCGCTTCAACCGCTTCTCTTCCTGCCGCCAACCCTGCTACCCTGGCTACTCGTGCTCCATCTGCTCCCAGCGCTCGTCCTACTGCAGCTTCCAGGATTTCTACCCACCCGCTGAGGATCCTGAAGAAGGCTGACCCAGGTTCCAGCACTGCTGCTTCCCAGAGGACCACCTTGGCCAGAGGCCGCCCTGCTGCTCCAGGCCCCAGCGCTCACCATGCCGCTGCTGCTCCAGACGCTCCAGAGATGACCAGAGCCGGCCATGCCGCTGCTTCCCCAGCGTCCCCGAGCACCCGCCATGTGGTCCCCGCTGCTGCTCCAGAGTCATCCTCTGCCCGCTGCTGGGCCACCGCCACTGCTGCTGCTACTGCTCCTACCTCCCCGATGCTCCCCAGCGCTCCA
>NW_027132935.1:0-54626 GCF_026122565.2 Emydura macquarii macquarii
TCCATGATTTACAAGCTTTAGAACATGTAAATGCATTTCCTTCAGTGGAGTGACTCCTGATTTATGTCAGGAGGAGTGAGAGGAGAATCAAACACATTGATTTGCCTGTGGCTACTAGTGATTTACACCTGGGTGAGTGAATGTTCCTTATTTACACAAATATGCATGAGATTTGAATCAAGACCACTTGCTTTATTGAGTTGTGTTGCAGACATGAAACAGAAATATTATACACAGGTGATTCAGTTTAACATGGCCTTTATCAGTTTCCATTATCTAATACAGGTGTCATATTGTTCACCATTTTCAAACTTCTACCCAATAAGAATCAGGGAAATTCAAGGGCTAAATCTTGAACAGATGAAAATCATTGAAAATCAACAGAAATCAGATTTGCTCACCCAATTTACATTATCGAAGGATTTGGACTGAGGTGACTCCAACTCAAAGTAAATGCAAATATGTGAATGTATATAGAAATAACTTATTGTCTTAAATATGTTCTATGGTCAGTGTTCTGGAATGTTACAAGAACAAGGGAATTGCCATGTACCAACATCCTCTCTCCATGGGTGGCCAGTGTCAGCTGTTTCAAAGACAGAAGAATTGCATGATAAATCATGGATAAAATTTACTCCACACTCTCAGACAGCAGTAGCTGACTCATATCCTGAAACATGAAGCCTCTATAAAGATCAAAGCTATTTTAGAATTCTAGGAATATATTTGACTGCATTATATCCAGTGGCAATGAGTTCCACAGGTCAGCTGGTAAGCTAGGATGGGCAAGACAGACAGAGAGAGAAGAGTGACATCCACATAGAAGAAAGAGAGAGATAGAGACAGAGACAGAGAAAGAGACAGAGACAAAGAGAGATAGTGGATCCCAAAGACTTATTTGTTTATACCTGGAAAAACTACTCCTCCGACCCCACCTCACCCTAAAAAATACAAATTTGGTCAGAACTTGTTGTGTTGCATAGTACATTGACCCACTCAATTTCATCTCTATGTCCAAGGATGGTGTTCATTTTCTCAAACATTTCTTGCCCATAGTCCTTCTCAAAGCATTTTTCACATCCTTGTTCCTAAGCCTGTAGATGAGGGGATTCAACATGGGAATGAAAAAGGTATAGAACACAGACACTGCTTTTCTTTGGTACAGAGATGATAGCTAAGTGGGCTGGGCATACATGAAAGCAGTGGTCCCATAAAATAAGGTCACAGCCACCATGTGGGAGGTGCAGGTGGAGAAGGCTTTGTGCCTGCCCTCAGCAGAGCGAATCCTGAGGATGATGAAGATGATGTAGATGTAGGAGATGAGCACAACCAGGGAAGTGATTGCTATGATGAGTCCGCATAGGGTAAACATCACAAGATTATTGACGTACGTGTCGCTGCAGGAGAAACTAATCAGGGGAGGGCCATCATAGAAGAAATGATCAATCTCATTAGACCAACAATAGTTCAGGGTAAAGGTGAAGCCGGTTTGCACCATGGCATTCACACAGCCGCCAATATAGGATCCCACCACCAGTTGAACGCAAAACCCACTTGGACATGGCAACGGCATACCGGAGCGGGTTGCAGATGGCGGTGTAGCGATCGTAGGCCATCGCTGCCAGGAAAAAGGCTTCAGTGGTGAGGAAGAGAGTGAAGAAAAAGAATTGGGTGGCACATCCACTGTAGGAAATGGCTCTGCTTCCTTCAACGCAGCTCGCCATGGCTCTGGGAGCAATGACGGAGGAGTAGGAGAGGTCTAAAAGTGACAGGTTCATGAGGAAGAAGTACATGGGGGTGTGAAGTTGAGAGTTGGCTGTAATGGTGAGGACCAGGATGGTGTTTCCCAGCATGGTTATCATGTAAATCACCAGGAACATCATAAAGGGCACAGTCTGAAACCCTGCTCCTCCTCCAAGCCCCAGCAGGATGAAGTCTGTCACTGTTGTACGGTTCCCCTTTCTTACTGGATCCACAGCTGACATTTCCCGTAGAAAATAGAACAAGATAAAAGGTAAAAAGTAATCAAATATAAAAGATACATTGAAGCTTCTCCTAAAAGTTCTTTAAACTAATGGGTGTTAGTCATGCAGATGTTTTGGAAAGGCCAAGTAGGTATCCAAATACAGTTAAAAATCTGACCTCAGGTTTTTTTTAAAAATGTTTACTATCAAGCCCAAATTAATCAACTTCCCCCTAAAATCTGGATTCAAGACTCGTCTTGGCTGAGTAAGACACTGGCAAAATCCTGCAAGAGCAATGCCATTGATATATAAAAGGGTGGTCAAAATAGGTCCTAAATTATATTCCTTTCAGTGTATGACTCAGTATATATATATATATATATATATATATATATATATATGCGCTTTATTTCATCACCATTTCTGCTTCTAAGAAACTTCAATTATTCTAGTTGAAAGTTTTAATGTCTGTACAGAATACCCTTACTCGGGGACATTTAATGGGATATTTGCTTGAGTACTGACAGAGTAAATCTGAGTAAAAATGTATGGCTTTGTTATTTCTTTTAACTAAAAGTTGCTTAAAGTTTAGCTGGATTGTGAATTAAACGTCTGATTCTGCCACCCTTACTCACATCGAGTAGTAACTTTCTTCCAGTGTAGCCCCCTTGATGACAATTAATTATTCATTTCAACTGTTCTATAATTAACCGTTTGTGTACGTGTATTCATGATTCATCACCCTACATGTGCGTCTCTTCCATCGGATGAATGGCATTTGGGATCTCTTCATGGGAATCTAAGTCAACAACCTACAGATGTTCAGGTAGATGTTCAGATAATTCCGTTACAATGTGGGTGGACCCCTTATAAAGCATTTCCTGATTTTCTAATGTTTGGATGTGCGGTAGAGCTGGATGGAAAATAACAGTTAAAACAATGCATGATGTATTTTTAAAATAGATATTTTAACGTGGATTTCATCCATATTTTGATTAAAACCTGGCAAACAAAACCAAATAAACCATTTATTATGTAACCCTTTTTGTCAGGTGGCATTAGTGGCCAAAAAGACCAGGTTCAATTTTTCTATGCGTTTCCTTAAAGACTTCATTCACACCAGCTCTAGCCCCAGACCAGAAATGATGGAACCTATAGTCACCACGGTGGGCAACCAACCGGCAAGCACAGAGAACTTTATTTGTGGTGGGGAAGTGGGAGGAAGATGACAGACTGGATTTGAGAAAACCAACCATGAAAACCGACCCAGGGGTCGGTCCTGGGGCCAGTTTTGTTCAATATCTTTATTAATGATCTGGAGGATGGGGTAGATTGCACGCTCAGCAAGTTTGCAGATGACACTAAGCTGGGGGGAGTGGTAGATACACTGGAAGGTAGGAATAGGATACAGAAGGATCTAAATAAACTGGAGGATTGAGCCAAAAGAAATCTGATGAGGTTCAACAAAGAAAAGTGCAGAGTCCTCCACTTAGGAAGGAAGAATCCCATGCACAGATATAGACTGGGGACCGACGAGCTGGGCAGCAGCTCTGCAGAAAAGGACCTGGGGGTAACCCTGGATAAAAAGCTGGATATGAGTCAGCAGTGTGCTCTGGTTGTCAAGAAGGCTAATAGTATATTGGGCTGCATTAGAAGGGGCATTGCCAGCAGGTCATGGGAAGTGATGATTCCCCTCTATTCGGCATTGGTGAGGTCACATTTAGAATATTGTGTCCAGTTTTGGGCCCCCCACTACAAAAAGGATGTGGACAAGTTGGAGAGAGTGCAGCGGAGGGCAACCAAAATGATTAGGGGGCTGGAGCACAGGACTTATGAGGAGAGGCTGAGGGAACTGGGCTTGTTTAGTCTGCAAAAGAGAAGAATGAGGGGGGATTTGATAGCGGCCTTTAACTACCTGAAAGGGGGTTCCAGGGAGGAGGGGGCTAGGATGTTCTCAGTGGTGGTAGATGACAGAACAAGGAGCAATGATCTCAAGTTGCAGGGCAGGAGGTCTAGGTTGGACATTAGGAAAAAGTTTTTCACTAGGAGGGTGGTGAAGCACTGGAATGGGTTACCTAGAGAGGTGGTGGAATCTCCATCTTTAGAGGTTTTTAAGCTGAGGCTTGACAAATCCCTGGCTGGGATGATATAGTTGAGGTTATTCCTGCTTTGACCAGGGGGTTGGACTAGATGACCTCCTGAGATCCCTTCCAACTCTAATATTCTATGATTATATGAATTCATTAACAAGTTCTCTGATGTCAGACTCCCCCAGGACATCTTACGAGCAGCCCCAACCTCATCCCTCCTTGAGCCGATGTTAGTGGCCAATGAGTTGTGGCACATTCCCTGTATCCCAACTCCAACTTTCTCAGCTCAGCTCTTGGGGAGAGATCAGTTTGTTCTGGAGAAAAGTCTCACTCTCAGCAACAAGCAGCAGTCTTTCCCCTCCTTTTCTCTCTCTTCTAGTTTTGCTCCCTTTCCCTTCCGTACCTGAAGGGAATGTTTGTCAGAGTGACCCCTGGCACATTCAAAGTCGATTTCTTGTTCTTATATCTTCCAACACTGTCAATTGCATTTTATGCCCCCCAAACTAAAAACTGTCATGCAACTAAAATGCAAACCAGGATTGGTCCATTCAGCCCTTTGCTGTCCAAGAGATGATGACAGACACCTCCCTCTGCAATGGAGTGCTTGCACGCGTGCACTTCTTAAGATGGTCTGGGAGATTTTCCCACATTTCATGCACAGATGACAGTGTTAAGCTCCCTTCCTTCTAAGGCTTCAGGACACAGGCTAACAGATAGGTAGGTAGGTAGGTAGATTTTCCTTGATGGATATTCTATAGTGTTTGTAAAGATATTTTTCTTCAAGGGACTGCGATACCCTAAAATCAAACTTCCCTCTGAAATTTCTTTTGCCCACTATTATCACAAATATCATGTAAGGTCACTGTAAGTAAAAGAGCTTACAGAGCAAATATTATTCAATGAGATTGCTGTGATTTTCAGAGAGCAGCTATCTGTGTAGTATCATTTTCTGTGTTTCCATAGTCAACTGGTCAGTTTTAACTGTTGGTTGTGTTACTATTAACCTCTGCAGCAGGGGAGATTAAGCATTTTAAAACAAATCATAAATCCCCAGCAGATGTGTGCGTGGGGGAGTTACTCAGGGGCATATGTCACACATGAAACTCTTTACAATCTCTCTCTCTCTCTCAGCTCACTGGTTCACAATATCCCTATTAATGTTCTGATGATGCAAACAATACTTATACCTGTGAATAACATGTCTCCAGCACCTGTCATGGATTGTCTAGGCATACTTAATCCTGACTCAGTGCAGCAGAATGGACTAGATGACTTCTCGAGGTCCCCTCCAGGCCTACATTTCTGTGATTTTCTGGCAATGGGCTGATTCCTTTCAATAAATGTCCTCCTGATCTTTACAGGTTTCCAGGCTTTTTTTTTTTTTTTTTGACAGAGCAAATACCTTTGTGGGGTGGAAGGAAAGAATAGCTTGACAGCTAAACACTTAGAAGTTTTGGACCCAATCTTCAAACACTTCCCCTGAGGCACAGTGCCTGCTACGGTGAGTTCTTCCTTTAATTTCAGGACTATGACTGGCAATATTTCAGTGAAGATATGGACCAAAAGTCTTTTCAGTGTCAGGCTAAAATAAAGTATAATCCAGACCTTGTGCTAAGGAATTCTGTGAGAGTGTTGACCTAAAATCAATTACACTTGACACCATGCAGACAGATTAAGAAAGAATAACTAAGAAATCAACAAGACAATATAGCTTTAAATACCTTATACTAAAATTTGGAATCCAGGTAAAGTCAGCAGAATATCAAGTATCTTTGGAACGGGTGCTTGTCTTATCAGGGTGTTATGGCAAAGCTCAAAAACTGTGTTTAAAGAGACCACATTGGACACGCAGCAGAGAGGAGTTTGTTCTATTGTAGGATACATGGCTGCATCTATCTCAAACATAAAATCAAGATTTTCTCCAGACTAACTCAGCAGCAGCTCAAAGCAAGGTTTGCACTGTCTCCTTGAATTAAGATATCACTGCTTTTAGGGGATACACCAGCTTTTGAGAGGCAGGTGCAACGTGACAAGAGAGATGATGTAAGACAGGTCAGACCTTGACACGAAGCATGGTTGACTTATTTGAATTCTATTAATATCTCTAGAGGAGTCACAAGAAATGCATTCTTATGATCAGACCAGTGGGAATACAACAACCCAAGTGATTAAGTCATAGAAAGAATGTGCTTGGCAGAGAAAATGCTATTTATCTATCTATCTATCGATCTATCTATCTACAGCCTCATGTTAAAGAATCTCCCCATTGACTATGCATTACTCTGCATTTACACCCAGAGAAGTGAGAGCCTGATCTGCTACCTTTTGAAACATGAAAAAGTATCTCATTGACTTCTTGAGTGAGTGGGTCAATTATCTGGCTCACTATCTCTTTAATAAATTCAGTGCTTTCAGTGCCAGAAGAGACCATTGTGATCATCTAGTCTGACCTCCTGAATAGCACTGGGTATAGAATTTCCCCCCAAAGTAATTCAGAGAGGAGATCTTTTAGAAAAATATCCAATCTTGATTTAAAATTGCCAGTGACGACCCTTGTTAAGTTGTTTCCATGGTTAATTACTCTCAACAGTTAAAAATGTATCCCTTATTTCCAGTATGAAGTTGTCTAATTTCCATTTCCAGCCGTTTGATCATGTTATAGGTTTCTCTGCTAGACTGAAGAGCCCATTATTAAATATTTGTTCCTCATGTAGATGCTAATAGCCACCTGTGATGAAATCTGACCCTTTATATCAATGATATTGCCACTGTTAGACAATTTTAACAAAACTTGTACACAGTATATCATGTAATGTCAATAGAAAAGTTATGATTTGCTAAGTAAGATTATCCTATTTTAGTCCATGTATCATCACTGTATCTGAAGTTATAAATAATGGCTACATAACTGTGTGCCAAATGTGTTTGCTCCTAGGGTAACATCCACAAGGTAAAATCTACATTGAAGCCAGTAGCTATGTGTTTGGCCCATTAAAGACACTTCACTGACAATAGGCTATGGAAAAAACTTCTCCCACTCGGTAAGTCTTCCTGTGGATGCCTTAGCATGGATATGGCCAGTGGTTGCTCCTGAGAGTCAGCAAGCTATGTAATGACATATGATATGCTCTTGTGACACTGGACTCCATCATGTGTCTGTAACTTTCCACAAGCTGTGCTGCGGGCTTTGTTTGGGACAGTAAAATGCCAAGCACATGGCATAGGATATAAAAAACTCCTGAAAAATCTCCATGTTGCCGCTTTCCTGCTCGGATTCCGTGGACTGTGGATTTACAACTAAAAGGAGCACATTGTTTTGATTTATTCCTCCACTTCCATGGGAGAAAACTGAGACACAAACATTCTATCATCTCTTTCCTAAGGAAACTCCTGTTTTGGGC
Source organism: Emydura macquarii macquarii (assembly GCF_026122565.2). Taxonomy (NCBI): domain Eukaryota; kingdom Metazoa; phylum Chordata; order Testudines; family Chelidae; genus Emydura; species Emydura macquarii. Next base: position 7,456 of record NW_027132935.1, read on the forward strand.
TGCTTGAGTTTTCCATGGCGAAATTGAAATAAGATCTGGAAGCATGAAAAATGCATATTGTCGATTTACATTTTTTTTTCTAAAGGGCGCCTCTGTAAGCCCCAGGTATATTTCATTACAACAGCAAACTTACTGTGCCGGTGTGTGGGGAATCCTCCCATCTCTTCACTCCTCCAACCCCAGACTCCCAGCACTTATCTATCTATCTATCTATCTATCTAACTATCACTCCAGCACTGTATTAGGACAGATGGTTCTCTCCTGCTGTTGGAAATATACTAAGACCCATTGCTCTCTGCAGACGAGCTGTGTGTGGCTATCTCTGGTGCTGTTGCGAGGATATTTATCCATGTCTATTCCTAAGGCCTTCCAGACACTCAGTCCCTGGAGCTCTGAACAAGGCAGGAGCAGAGTCCCAGAGACCAAAGGTACTTTCTGTCTGTACTGGACTTTCCTGAAAGTTCCCAGAAACTCAAGGAATCACAGTTACAGAGAAGCAGTAGAGTATAGAGCAGTGACTGCGATCCAATAGCTAAGGGCACAGGACTGCTACTCCTGAGACCTGGCATCTGTTCCTTGACCCGTTGTGTGACCTTGTGCAAGTCACTTCTCCACTCTGTGCCTCTGTTTCCTCTCCCTCCCATTTAGATTCTAACTTCTGTGTAGCACAGGCTGTCCCTCACTAAGCATTTGTGCAGCAGCTGGGAAGAGAACTGCCAGGTGCCAGGGTAATACAAAGTAAACAAGAAATGTGTCTTGCCAAAGTGAACAATTCTGTATAATTAAGCCCATAACCTTTCAGCACTCCATGTCTATGTACTCCCCCCTCCCCCCGCCACACACAGACATACTATGTGAGGAAAACAAATAACATGTCAACATTGTAGGAGATGATCATATTGAAAGTCAGAGAGGGCTCAGACCAAAACGATCTAGAACTGGGAGTTTGCGGGGAGCTCCTGTGTTCGGATTCCTGGGTTCTGCTCCTGGCCTGCGGGGTTACCTTAGTCAAGTGCTTTCAACGCAGGCTCTCTGGTTCCCTTCCCCTCTGCGCCCATCTTGCCTGGTTAGACTGCGAGTTCGTTGGGTCTTACCTAGTTTAGTGGGCCAAATCTCTTCGGGGCCGTTTATCAGACAGGTTTATATTACGATTACCCTGCAGTATTGCATCATGGGAATGTTTATTATTATTATTTATTCGTTTTGTTATGTTTTCTGTCAGAGATTCAGAGATTCTGAGGCAGAAGAGACCACTGGGATCACCTAGTCTGATCTCCTGTAGAACACAGGCCAGAGAAGTTCTCCAGCAGCACACAAGATGTTTAAGCACCCAAAGGGGAAAGCTACTGTCCTAAATGTATCCCCATGAGTCACCAGTTCATCCTGACCACAAATGGACTGCACAGGTTTTGGGGATTCAGGAGTTTTGTTAAACTCTCCACACAATTCCTGCATTTTACTTGCTCATATGCCCTCCTTCTCTTTCGACTTTCCTTAAAATTATCACAGGGCCTAACAGCACGTTCTGCGGGAGGCACTGACTATGATGTCTTGCTCCCCTAGTGTGTTTTCAATTGGCTCATTCATAGCCTTAGGAGTTGCTCCAAGTTGGATTCCAGCAGGTGTCCAACACGTGCTCCACCCTATCTTCCTTTTCAGAACCCATTCCACAGTTCCAGGAGCAGTTCTGTCGGTCAATTTTATTTCAGAGCTCTTTAAGGACTGCTCTTGTGCACTCAGAATGAGGGTCTTTGGCTCGCCTTTGAGTTATCTTTCAACAAGCCATGTGTCTGTTAATCTTCTCTCACTAATGGGTTCGATCTCTCTCCACCACTGTCCATGCCTTGATTTCTGTGCAAATCTTTCTAGGATCTCTTTGGCGATTTGCTTTCGAAGGCTGGGATGCATGTTCATCCTTTGATTCATATGACATCCAGATGATCATTTACCTTTGCTGACTCCTCAAGTCTTCTGATGTTATATTCTTCATTGTTAGTTTCTTCTTCCAGAGAGTGCAGACCTTTTCCTCCATCGCATGGCTGGATGTACCTCCTGTCCATGTCTTGACTGATATTCAGTACTCTGCACATCACCAGGAACTTTCTAAAATAATTTTTGGAGCAGAAAAATAGCATTTTGGATTCAATTTTCAGGTTTTTGTTTTTTTAGTTTGGGGTGGGGGAGATTTAGCAGGGAGATACTCTTCTATAACAAAATGTAGTGTTTTTTAAAAAAGTTTTCAAAAGCAGAAATCTTTTTTCCAAAATTTGGAAATATTTATCAAGAAAGTGATATTGTCACTAGAAATGGTTTTCAAAAGTCAAAAACCTTTCAGTTTTCTAGTTTCTCTTTTCACCAATCTTTCCTCCTCAATTGACTAACCCTAAAAAAGAATGATTCACAGTTACACCTGATGCGGTCACTTGAGGGACTGAGTTTGTGTCAACAGTGGGCCTCTGCAGAAAGTTCTGGGTCAGAAAGACAACTCACCCCAGTAAGGATGATTCATCTAAACATTCATTGACAGTGTGGGATAATGCGCTGTACAGGGATGTGGTTTCTAAAGCACACTAATGTGTTGCACACTAATTGATCTGTGTAGACCCTGCTTGTGTGCACTAAATGTCTCCTAGTGTGTTTTAATGCCATGCTGTTTCAAAGTGTCAGCGCATTTTAGAAATCTCCCCTCTCCTTCTGCCATAGAGTACATTACCCCATTGTGTAAACAAACACAAATCAAGGTTTACAGGACCATAGAATCATAGAAGATGAGGGTTAGAAGGGACCGCAGGAGGTCATCTACTCCAATCCCCTGCTCAAAGCAGGATGAACTCCAGCTAAATCATCCCAACCAGGACTTTGTCCAGGATCTTGCACTATCAGGCCAGATTCTGCAGCTCGTTAGAGCTGGACCAAAAACAAAATTTCCACCTTTCTTACATTTTAAAACTTGTTTTCATTCCAGATTGGACTAAAAAGTCAATATTTTGAAATTTCACATGCAATGGAAAAACAAAACAAAAATTATCAGAAACATATTGATTACTTACTGACTTCATTACTGTCTATAAGTATCTATGTGGGTTACAATTATTTAAAAAGGGGCTCTTCAGTCTAGCAGAGAAAGGCATAACATGATCCAATGGCTGGAATTTGAAGCTAGGGAAATTCAGACTGGAAATAAGGCATACATTTTTAACAATGAGGATAATTGCCCATTGGAAGAATTTGCCAAGGTTCGTGCTGGACTTTCCACCAATGACAATTTTTAAAATCAAGATTGAATCTTTTTTCTAAAAGATATGCTCTATGAATTATTTTGGGGGAAATTCTTTTACCTGTTTATACAGGAGGTCGGATTAGAAGTCAAAACCAACTAAAACAAAAGGAGGAACTTGGAACAAAAAGGTTTTGCCTTATTGAAACAAAATGTTCTGACATCATCAAAAATGAATGAGAAAATCAAAGTGATTCATTTCAATAACTGAGTTGATGTTTGACTCACTCTTCTGTGTAAATAACCGCTACTAGCTTCTCTGAGGGTTTCAAAGACATCTGAGGGAGTTAGGCACCCAAATCCCATTACTGTTGGGCTAGGAAGGGTTGACCAGTTGAGGCAACTAAGATTTGGGAGACCAAGCTTTGATGCTTGCCTTAGCTATAGATTTCCTCTGTGACATTGAGAAAGTCACTGAGGACCAGATTTTAAAATGTATTTGGGTACCTAGTGGGTTTTTAAAAAAACACCTGGGAACCTGACATATTGATTTCAATGGGTAGTAGGTGCCTTGATGCTTTTAAAAATTTTACTGGGTGCCTAATCACATTTGAAAATCTGGTCCTAATTGACCCTTTGCTGCAGGGTAATTTACAAATGTGCATAATAGATTGGAAGGTGTGAAGGGAAAAGAAGACGGGGTCTCTGTTTCTTATGAGAACTGATCAATAGAAATGGCTGCAAAAGCCTGAGATTGAAAGTGCCTTTCTGGCAGGTGTTTAAATCTTAGAATGTTAAGGGTTAACAAGATAGTTATGGAACCTGGGCTCCAGCAGGGATGGAATGCAGAGAAAGACCTTGTAACTTGGATAAGGAAAGTTGAAAATACTGAGCTAGAAAATTCCTAGATAAGCCGTTTTTTTTTTTTAGTGTGTATGACCATGGAAACTGTGACATAAAAAGACTTGTTTGTGTAAGCCTATAAAAGCTTTTAGAATTGAATGTTAAGAGTCGCCCCTTGCATAAAGGGACCACCTTCTTTACGTAAAGAATAAACTTTGACTTTGCTAATCTGTTGTCAGCTTATTTTGGACTACCTGCTAGGCAATGGACGTGAATGTAAGGACCCCTGAGTTTGGGTTCTTCCACAAAGGTGAGAAGGGACCTAGGCCAAAGCCCCTTACCCATAATGTCACCCTACTTCTCAGAAGTGTTGTGCCACTCCTGACTGGGATTTTCATAGTTCCATGGATTCCAAGGCCAGCAGGGACCATTGTGATCACCTAGTCTGACCACTGTGTAACAGGCCAGAGAACTTCCCCCAAAACATTCCTAGAGCAGACACCACATTTTGATTTGAAAAGTTGTCAGTGAAATTAAGACTCCACTGCAATCCCTTGTGAATTGTTCCAATGATTAATTAGACTGACTGTTAAAACGTTATGCCTTATTTTCAATCTGAAATGGTATCACTTCAACTTCCAGGCATTGGACTGTGTTATACCTTTCTCTGCTAGATTAAAGAGATCATTATCAAATATTTGTTCCCCATGTAGGTTCCTATAGACTGTAATCAAAATCACATCACCCCTTAGTTTTCCCTTTCTTAACCTAAGAAAATAGAGATCTTTGTGTCTATCACTATAAGGTATAAACAACGAGAGTCCTGTAGCGCCTTAAAGACTACAAATTTCCACAGGCATACGCTTTCGTGGGCTGCAACCCACTTCCTCATGCATCTGACAAAGTGGGTTGCAGCCCACGAAAGCTTATGCCAACAGAAATTTGTTAGTCTTTAAAGTGCTACAGGACTGTCATTGTTTTGCTGTATACAGACTAACACGGCTACCCCTCTGGAATTATAAAGTATGTTTTTTAATCCTTTAATCATTCTCATTGCTCTTCTCTGAACCCTCTCCAATTTATTATCATTCACGCCACTGCCAAATATAGAGGTAAAATAACCTCTGTATTCCAACTCAAGGTTCCCTTCTCTGTACAATCCAGGATTGCATTAGGTCTTTGCGCCACTGTGTCACACTGGGAGCTCATGTTCAGCTGATTATTCACCAAACCCCCAATTTTTTTTCAGAGTCACTGCTTCCACCTCTCCATGGAATTTTTTTGAGACTTTTGTGGAAAATCAAAATTTGAAATGTTTTGGCCAAAGAGCCCATTCATTATGATTCTTCAGTACCACCCCACTGTGTCTCATTAAGGTCAGGTGTCTCAATCACCATTCTGCTGTTCAGGCCAGGCTCCTAAATTAGTCTACACATTTGGTGACACACCAAGCATTACTCTCTCATCGTCATCATCATTTTCTCAAAACCCCAATTCCACCCTGAGAAATAGTTTCAACTAAAATTTCCCATCAAACCTGCTACCAACCCCTTTGGTATGGAAGATAAGGGGATGCAGCACAGTGGAGACAGTCTGAGGCCATGTCTACACTATGGGGACTATAGTGGCATATCTGTGGGGCTGTAGGAATGCTGGCATAACTTCACCATGCAGACATGTCCTACAGCGATGGGAAGGGCATTGGTGTTAGGATCACCACCTCCCTGAGTGGTTGTAGCTAGGTCAATGGAAGTTTTTTGCAATCAACAGAGATGCATCTGTACCATGGGCAAGGTTGGCATTGGGACACGTGTTAGGATACAATGATATAGTTTAAGTTTGTATAAATATTTAGGACTGTGCCTGAAATTGTCTTTTGGGCCTTCTTTTGGGCCTGCTTTTCTTCCTGAAAGCTATGGTTTTTAAGATACACATGTAAACAAATAAAAAAGACAGTGTGTTCTTCTTGCCTACCCACAACTAGATGGGTTTTCTTTGTTACAATGAGAAAAGAAAAGGGATGTGGTTAAAATATTTTGAGGTGTAGAGGGGATTTGATATATGAATCCACAAATTAAGAAAACTCTGACTCCTTTTCAAGACAGACGTCAGAGCAAGGTCAAGGAATCAGTTGGGAAAATGAAGGGGGATAAAAGGAGGTGTGAGAAAAAAATACTATATAGGACCATAAAGTAATTATGGCCAAAATGTAACCTCGCTACCTATCGTCCTGTGGGGTACAAAAGAGGTGGTACCAAAGCCCCCAGACTCAAGCATATATTGGAAGGGGTGGTACTGGGAAGGGGCACTACAGGTATTATTAAGCCTACCCAGAAGAAGGAGGCGGAGAAGGGAGTTCTGTTGGTGTACATAGCTATGGTTAAGGGAAGGAGGCGTTCCATGGGCATATAGAACTGTGGTTGTGGGGGAAGGAAACCCTCTCAGCATATAGAGATAAGCCTGACTGGTGTGAAGGGCTACAGTGTTATGCTTGCTTGTTTAATAAACCCATCGCGTTGCCTGCTGATTGGACTCTGGACTGTTGCTTTCCAGCGAACTGTCTGGGAACTGAAAGGGAGAGGGCAGGGGAACCCTAAAAACATTGCTCCAGGGGGTAAGTTTTTCATACATTTAAGTGACCTAGTTCCGTTCACCTACATTTTAAATATAGGCCAGGTTTGAGTGTTGAGTTGCGATAAGGATACGTAGCACTAATGGCTGGCATCAAGTGGGGCTTTGACCCAAAGACAGTCACAGACCTGCTAAAAGCCAATGGAGGAGCTAAGCATCCTTGTCCAGGAACCCTCAAAATCTTTTCTGCATGAGACAGCTGGAAACAGGGGAGGCAATGGCCCAAGGCCCTGGGCTGCATGGGGAAGCCTGAGCAGATCTGGGCCATGTGGTCTAAGGAGTTCCCTGATCACAGACAAATTTGGTTTGGTTTTGCAAGCTGAGTGTGTGTTAGAAGAGAGAGGTAGCTGTGTTCCTTACCCTGGGAGGAAGCAGAGAGACAGATCAATTTGGAGCTTGCTGGGGGAGGTCACACCTGGGAATTTCTTAACAATGTACTTGCTTTCTTCTGTTTGTTTCCACTGTTCCATGCAAGCAGTGCATACTTTATAAAGAAGCAGGATTGCACCAAAGAGACATTTGAATTGCAACATCAATTCTTCCTCCTAATGGAAGCAAGCCAGCAAGGCTATGAATACTGGCTAACCTCTTGAGCCAAAGGGGCAACAACACAGATTGATCCAAAGCCCACTAAAGACTTCCATTCACTTTATTAAACTTTGGGTGAGGCCCACTATTTAGCCTTTAATCGAATACAGACAATGTGCTTTTTCTGTTTCTCTTCATTCACATGTTTCGTCCATCCCCACTTCGACAGGCGGCATTGCTTTTGCAACATTTGTTCCTGCTGAGTAGCACTTTATGATGCAAGTTGTCTAATTTCAATGGGACTGTGCATGAAATAAAATCCTGATCCTGTCAGCTACTTACCATATTGATCCTACATTGGTAGAAACAGTTTATAGGATTGGACACCAGGATTTGTTCAAGAAGTTAATGCAATTGTGCCTAACTCTCTTAGGCTATGGCTACACTGACGGCGGCGACTTCGATTTCTCTGGATCGACTGAGCGGTCAGTGAACACCTGCTCAGTCAATCCATAAATTGACGTACTAAGACCACCTTCACAAGAGGTGTAGCGCTGCGTCTACGGGAACACAGGTCCCATCGGCACAGTGCAGAGAAGACGGCGAGAAGCAGAGAAGTCGACAGGAGTTACGCATGTTTTTTTGCATAGCTTGTGTAACTCCCGTCAACTGCCACCAAATCTCGGAGGTAAATGTAGACAGGGTCTTAGATGCTGTGACCTGTCCATGCCCAGGGTAGCCAACTGATAATGCGAAGATCAGGGCAGGCTGTAAAAGGAGAGCAGATTCTCCCAGCACTGGTGGGTGGCACTGAAGCCAGACTTCCCAACCAGCCACAAACTGCACTTCTGAGTCCCCACAGAAGCCAGTACACAAATACACAACAGCCCCCTTTACTGCATTTCAGCTCCTGGCTCCCAAATCAGCACTAGGTCCAGTAAAGAGACCAGTTATTAGAACTCTTTGCTCTTTAATAAAAAGGTTCCCTCTGACCCCAAGGGGTCAGCCACAGCACCAGTTCAATATAAGTTTGGATCTTACTTAAAATACTACGCTGGCAGCCAATCCTTCAGTAACTAAAACTAAAGGTTTATTGTAAAAAGAAAGAAAGAAACCATAGGAGAAATGTTAAAAGATTAGAGCAATCACATACGTACAAATGATTAAAAGTCCATATACATCAGGTTTCTTGAAGAAGTGTGGAGTTTCAGGCTTGTATAGTTCCCTCTGGTACACATCCCGTATCTGGATGGGTCTAAGTCCTTCGGTTCAGTTGCAAGATGAATTGATCCAGAGGCAGGTGTGTGTCTGCAGCTGAACAGGAATAAAGGCAACATGGATTCTGTGGTTTGATCTTATATACCCTCTGTCCTGGGCCATGCGGCCTGGGGAAAGTTACAAGAACTAAAATGGAGTCCAAAGTCACATGGGCCAATCCTGATGACTCTTCAGCTGGGTTTCTTCTTGGGCCCCTTGCCTCTGTGAGTGTCTTAATGGGCCATTAATCAGGCTATTGTCTTGCCGCCTCTCTGTCTGGGGTGTGTCCCAGCCAGCCCAAACTGACTTACAGAAATATCAAATGCATCCATAACTTTCACTTTACATATAATACATGAACATAAGTATTATTATCTTACTCAGCATGATATATCCCTTCTAACAGTACCAGACATGATATATCTCACATGAATCGTTATGATTCTGCCCTACTCATGTCACACAATATACTAAATGCCCCCCACTCAAGCCAGCTCGTGTGACAGATGCATTTGAAACTTCTAGCCTAAGATAGTGTCAAACTAAGTAAGAGTTACAGACATTAACTGGCTCGGCTGATGACATACAGATATTGGCTACAGTGATAGGAATTCTGAGCAGGTGACAAACCGTGTGTCATCTCAGCAATTTAGGACATTTCCAAAGATTGGAACTATTAATGGAGAACACAAGAATGACAGACCACAGGGTTTTGTGATTATATCACAAATGCAATAGGCTTTTGTTAGTGTCAAAAGGCTGTAGCATTTTATTTTAAAAAATACATCAGAAAGAAAAGGGGGGAAACATTATAGTATGACTTAAAACTTGATTATCTTTTGCCTGGGACAATTGGTCACTGTTTAGCTGGTTTGTCTTCCTGCAGGTCAAGTAGATTTACCAAGAAATTACACATTGAACCAAAGCCCACTGTAAACTCACATTTAGAAGGAAAATGTTTCAGACTGGGTGTTTTCAGTTTTTTTAAAAACCCTGAAAAAATAAAGGTTTTGAAATGTTCCGCAAGAGGCTGTAAGGGTGAAATCATCCACCACGTCTCCTAAACAGCTACCTCTTTTTGTTTAATTTGAAAAATAGGGACATTTTCCTAAGATTGGAACAATTAACGGGGAATCCAGTAAATACAAACTAGAAAGGTTTTGTGGTCCATCACAAATAACTAGGCGTGAAAGGACTAGATTTTAATCTGTAAATATCCATATACACGGATTCCACCATACACACACAAACTGACACAAATATTTCCATTGATAAAAATTGAAAATACAGATAGAAAAGTAAGAAAAATGCTTCCTGAGAACTAATTAGAGTTTCATTTAAGGCTATTTACTTTGAATATTTTGACACGTGATGTTGATAATTTGTGTTTTAACAATTATACAGCTTTAACTTTTTGAATCTTGATATACAATGTCATTAAATACAGTCTGACTCCCATACTTCCCCAGAACTGTGAAAAAAAAATTTAAAAGCCAAACCCATATTTTTGTGAAATGTGTACATTTGAATTATTAAAAGTAGGAAAACATACTTAAAAATAAACACTGATATTATCCATCAAAAATATTTTTAAAAAATTTTAAAAAATATTTTTGCCAAGCCTAAAAGATAACCTTGTAAGGGTTCAGAAAATTTTTGAACAGTTATTTAAAATGTAATACAAGAGGATAAAAGAACAAAGCATTTCATTGTCACTTAATACAGAAGTCTTTTGATCAAGCTGGTTGGTAATTTAATTTTTGGTAGGAAAGGTGGATTTACTGATAGATGACATAGGATGAATGCCATGATGGAGAGCCCATTGAAGTCAATGAATACTCTTAGCTTGATTTCAGTTAGCACTGAATTTGCTCCTCAAATCTTGTTTGGAAACCCCAAAACTTAACTCCATAAAAAATATAAAATAGGGTTTTCACAGCAGTTTAGGAAATTTAGGCACCCTAGCTCACACTTATTTGCAACGGGAGTTTGCTGTATAATTGCCTGATTCCACTTATAAAAATCCTACTCATTCACATCATGGCTACCCCCGTTCCCCACTCTTGCTTCTCTGCATTGCAATAGGATAATCACTGCTGCCAGTGTTAGAGAGACTGAAGTAACATTGGGAGTAAGAATCAATGCAGTTCTGACAATTTATACCAGCTGAGGATCTGGCCTTACTTATCTAAATAAATAAAACAGAATGGCAAATAGAACTCTAAAAAATCCTCAGTGTCTTCTTCCTGTAACATGGGTGCCTTGACTGACAAGAACCTGAACCACCAACATGGCTCAGTGAACAGATCTATTGACATTTCAGTCAACCTCTCTGAACACCCTACCTTTCCGCAGAACTCTGCTGATTGCCTCCTTGACATCTTTGTTTCTCAGACTATATACGAGGGGATTGATCAGGGGCGTCAAGACAGTGTAAAGGACAGAAAAAATTTTGTTCAGGGCTCTCATTGAACCAGTGTTTGGTAATACGTAGACAATCATTAGGGTGCCATAGAAAATTGTCACCACGATGAGGTGAGAGGAGCAAGTGGAAAATGCTTTTTGCCTCCCAGTTGTGGAAGGGATTCTCAGAATGGTGGCGATGATACAAACATAAGATGTCAGGGTCAAAAGAAAAGGGGACAGAATGTCTACAGAGGAGAATATAAGGGTCACCGGGTCACCAGACTGGTGTCACTGCAGGCTAGTTTAATCATTGGGGTGAAATCACAAAAGAAATGATCGATTTCATTAGGGCCGCAGAATACTGATTGTGACACCAAATATATCAATATGGTAAGAACCATGAACAAGCTTAGCCAAGACCCGGCTGCTAGTTGCACACAGAACCTGCCATTCATAAGTGTTGTGTAGTGCAGGGGTTTACATATCGCTAAGTATCGATCATACGACATCAAAGCTAGCAGATAACACTCAACAGTCACGAGGACACCAAACCAATAAAACTGCACAATGCAACCGGTCACCGAAATGGCTCTGTCCCCAGTCAGGAAACTAGCCAGCATCCTGGGCAGGATGATTGAGGAGTAGCAGATTTCCAAGCAGGACAAGTTCCCCAGGAAGAAGTACATGGGGGTGTGAAGGTGCTGATCGGCCACAACTAGCGCCACGATGAGCATGTTGGCAGCCGTGGTGACGATGTAGATCACTAGAAACAGCAAGAAGAAAAGAATCTGCAGTTCTGGGAGATTCCCGAATCCCAGGAGCACGAATTCCGAGATAGATGTTTGATTTTCCCCTTCTCCTTTCCCCATTCTCCATATAAGAGATCTAGTGATGGAGGAAAAGTAACGAACAGTTAAGGAATTTTCTGTACTATTAAATTCAGTGCATTTCCTTCTATTTGATTCAATACAAATTCAAAGTGCAGGTTTATATTTTCTCTCTCAGCCGAGCATCTGCTTTATATCCAGAAGTTGCATAGGATATGGGGATAGATATTCCCCAACAGTCCACCCTAAAAGCAGGAGCACCGTTAATATATGCCTCTTCTCCACCTGCCCCCACATCTCTTTATTCAGAGATTCAGAGATTTAAAAGCCAAGGGGAACCACTAGATCATCTAGTCTGACATTCTCTAAGACACATGCCAAATATTTTCCACAGTTGTCCCTGCACTGAGCTTGATAAATTGCGTTTAGCTAAAATACATTTTCCAGAAATACATCCAGGGTCAGATTTCAAACATATTTAGGTGAGTTGTGGGGTTTTCAAAAGCATCCAGGCAACAAAACTGCATTTATTTAAATGGGTTTTAAGCAACTAAATGTTTTTAAAAATCCCACAAGTTGACAAAATATCTTTAACAGTCTGTCTTGCTCAAGACTATACAGGAAGGCAGTGGTAGAGCAGAGAACAGAAACCACATCTCCCAAATGATAGGTTAGTACCCTAACCATTGGACTATCCTTCCTGTTGAAAAGAAAGCTGAAGCATTAAATGGTCAGAGAAAGATTGTCCCACAGATGCCACAACTTCCTAATTTGTGAGAATTTCCAGTCTCCACTGAGTGCACTTCTAATGTACACCCCTGTCAGGGGTGGTTCTCAGAACCTCCTAAGAAATGCTAGGAGCCCTCAAATCCCTGTGAATTTGAGGAAGAAGATCCTTAGTGGGACACCTGTAGCATCTCACAAAATTGGGTTAGGAAGGTGCATAGGACACTGCAGGAAAGTCTAGGTAGGTGGAGGATAAACAGCTGAAAAACTGAGGGGAAAATTTCCTGAGAAAATAATGAGATATCCAGAAAAGGGAGATGGACAGAGAGCAGGAGAGTGAGGGACATATAGACAGAGGTTTAAGGAGATAGGTAGATAGATGTGTAAGGCGCTCAGCAGAAATATAAATAGGTGTATAAGGAGAAAGATAGCTAGACAGATGTGTGAAGGGAAAGATAGAGGGGTAGATATTAAGACAGATAGAGATATTGTGTAAGAAGCTCCTTAGAGGAAAGATGGAGTTGCAGAGAACAGGTACAGTATGTGTAAGGGGCTCAATAGAGGGAAGAGGATAGAAGGAATTATATGGGGCTTAACGGAGAGACACATAGGCGTGTGTGGGGGTAGATACACCTCTTTTCTGTTTCATCAATTTGTCTAGCAATAAATCATGGTGAGATTCTAAAGTCCTTACTCAGGCAGAGCTCCCAGTCAGTGAAGACACCATCCAAGAGGAATGCTTTTCCGATTAAGAGCTGAGTCTGAGGACAAGACTGAGAGTTTGCCCTGAGATTCGTAACACTTTTACCTTTACCCCTCAGCAGGAAGCAATGACCTCTCCATTGACGGTGACTGGGTCTGATCTCGCACTCAGATTTGTCCTCTCAGTTCCTGGGGAGACACCTACACATTGCTGCTGTGATGGTTCTCTGTCCTGCTGCCCAGCTTGATTGTTCGTATCACACAAACCCTTATTTGCCTTCTGCTCTGGATTCTTGCAGCGTTTATTAGAGAAAGCAGCCTCCTTTAGCCACCTCTGTTGCTGGGATCTCCCTTGGGGCTGCTACCGGGGATCACTTAGAATTACCTTCATAGAGGAATTAACACTCAGTTGTTTGTTGAAACAGTGTAACACCAAAGCTGATCGTATTGGTGTGGGTCAGAGACTTTCCCCAGGGATGAATTTATTAAAGAGGGAACTCTACATCCTAGTAAAAAGGATAGGGAATATGGAGGTTGGAGCTAGTGAGCAACAGAGAAATGTAACAGAGTCCCATTTAAAAATCATACCTGAAGGCAAGCAACTGAATATTGACAAAATGTGCAAGTGCTTAAATACAAAGGTTAGAAGTCTAAATAATAAGATGGTGAAATAGAACGTCTGGCATTAAATGAGGATATTGATATAATAGGCATCATGTTGTTTATGGAAAGTTAGTGGAATGAAGATAATCAAAGGGACACAGTAATAACGGTATAAAATATGTAGGAATGGCAGAGTAGGTCATACTGGAGGGGGAGTGGTACTATATGCTTTTAAAAGCATAGAGTCAAATAAGGTGAAACTCTTGAATGAATCAAACTGTACCATAGAATCTTTATGGATAGAAATTCCATGCGTCAACATTAAGAATACAGCAGTGGGAATATACTACTGACCACCTGCCCAGGATGGTGGCAGTGATTGTGGAGTGTAAAGGGAAGTTAGAGGCTACAAAATCAGAAAACACAAATGCCTGCCTGGGGTCTACTTAAAAACATGATAATAGAGGCTCAAACTAAATATATACCTCAAAAAAGAAAAGTCAAGGATAGGACCAAAAAAATCACACCACGACCAAATGGTAGAGTAATGGAGGCTGTCAAAGGCAAAAAAGGCATCCTTTAAAATTTGGAAGTCCAATCCTAGTAAGAATGGTAGGAAGTAGTACAAACTCTAGCAGGCTGAATCTAAAAGTATTGCAAGACAGGCCATTAAAGAATTTGAGAAGCAACTTGTAAAAGATGGAAAAATGAACAATATTTTTTTAAGTAGGTCAGAAGCAGGAATCCAGCCAAACAGGTCGTGGGACGACTACATGACCAAAGTGTTCAAGGAGCACTCAGGGAAGACAAGACCACTGCAGAGAAGCTAAATAAATTATTTGTGCCATCTTCACTGCAGAAGGGGTGGGGGAGATACTCACACCGGAGCTATTCATTTTGGGTAACAAATCTGAAGTAAGATCCCATATTGTGTCAGTAGAAGAAGTTTTAGAACTGATAAATTAAACAGTAATAAGTGACTAGGACCAGATGGAATTCACCCAAGAGTTCTGAAAGACCTCAGATACACTAACTGGGCTACATAACCTATCATTGTACAAGATGAATAGAAGGTAGGTAATGTAACACCAATTTTTTAAAAAGGCTCCAGAGGTAATTCCAGGCCTCTAAACCTAACCTCAGTACCAGGGAAATTGGTTGAAACTATAATAAAAAACAAAATTATTAGACACACAGAAGAATCTGATTTGTTGGGAAAGAGTCAACATGGTTTTTGTGAAGGGAAATCATGTCTCACTAATCTACTAGAATTATTTGAGCGGGGTCAACAAGCATGCCGACAATGGTGATCCAGTTGATATAACATACTTGGACTTTCAGAAAGCCTTTGACAAGGACGCACACCAAAGACTCTTAAGCAAAATAAGCAGTCATGGGATAAGAGGGAAGGTCCTCCCCTGGATCAGTAACGGGTTAAAAAATAAAGGGTAGGTGTAAATGATCAGTTTTCACAATGGAAAGGGATAAACAGCAGGGTCCCCCAAGGATGAGTATTCTAGTAAACAGATTATTAATATCTGGATAAAAGAGTGAACTGAAAAGTGGTGACGTTTGCAGATGATACAAAATTATAGTAGACAGTTAAATTCACAGCTGACTGCAAAAAGTCACAGGACGATCACACAAAATTGGGTGAATGGGTAACAAAATGGCAGACGAAATTCAATATTAATAAGTGTAAAGTAATGCACAATGGAAAAAAAATATTCCTAAGTATGCATACATAATGATGAGTTCTAAATTAGCTGTTACCACTCAAGAAAGAGATCTTCCAGTCATCATGGATACTGTAGAAAAAATGAACAGAGAAGTGTTATCTGCCCATCCCACAATACAGAAACCAAGGTCATCTGATGAAATTCATAGGCAGCAGGTTTAATACAACAAGAGGAAGTACTTATTTACACACAATGCAAAATGAACCAGTGGAAATCATTTCCATGAGATGGTGTGGAGGCCAGAAGTATAATTCTGTTAAAAAAGAACTAGATCAATTCATAGAGGATAAGTCCATCACTGGTTAGTAGTCACGATGGTCAGTGATGCAACCCATGCTCGGGTTGACCCTAATCTACTGAGTTCCAGAAGCCTAGAGTGGAAGACAAGGATGGATCAGTCTAAAGTTTCCCTGTTCTGTATACCCTTCATGAAGGTCTGGTACTGGCCCCTGTTGGACAGAGGATACTGGGTTAGATGGACCCTTGGTCTGACTCAGCATGGCAGATTTTCTGTTTTAATTCCAAAGGAAATCTCCCTTTTTTCCCATCGTGCTATGTGTGTCAAGAGCCCAAAAGAATGTCTTTCCAATAACAATATCATCTGTACCTTACCATTTTCCATCCATCAATCTGAAAGCACATTACAAAGGAAAGCAAAGATTGTTATCCCCATTTTACAGGTGAGGGAACTGAGGCATTTAGAGGGGAAGTGATTCCCAAATGGTTGTGAAACTGGGCACTGGCATAATTCGGAATAGACCCCAGGCTTCTTCAGTCAAAATGCAGTGCCTCTGACCACACAGACTGAGAGCCTGTGTGTATTAACTTTCAAAGAGTTCAGTATGTGTCTTTGGGAGTTATACTGCTCCCATCATCATAGTATCTGGGCAACTTCAACATAAAATCAACACCAATAGTTAAGTCCTCTCTAGACTTTGTGGGGTTTCTGGCTTTTCTCCCTTTTGAGGGTAAAAAACCGTACAGACCTGGTGAAAACCAATGACTGGCTTTGTTTCAGTGAGTTGAAATATTACACCCTTTGTGTAGTGCAACAGCTGGAAACAATGGAACCTATATTATAACGGAGCCATGTGATCTAAGGTGTAACCTGATTGCCCATGAGTTTATCTTGGATTTTGCAAGCTGTGTGTGTGTTTGTGTTGGCAGGGTAAATCAGAGAGGCAGCTGGATCTGGACCCTGGGAGGAAGCAGAGAGACAGAGCATCTTGGGCACAGAGCTCACTGGAGGTACAGACGTGATGATTTCTGAGCAAGCAACTTCCCTGTTACTGTTTCTTTTGACTATTTCCACAGAGACAGGACTTTGTGCCTTCTGTGTAAGTAAACAAGACCACACCAAAAAAAATCGTGTCATAAATTCCTTCTCCTAGCGGAAAAAACCCTGCGAGGCCACGGATATTGGTGAAACGCTCAGGCCAAATGTGGCAACAATATTGGAAATATAAAGATTGAATTATTTTTTAAAATTCATATAATTTGAACCATCTTTCCTCAGCTAGGACTGCTTGATTTAAAGCCCACTAAAGACTCCCATTCACTTAAATAAACTTTGGGTCCGGCCCATACTTCAGCTGCTCATCTAATACAAACAATACATTTTTCTAGAGGGGAAGCCGTGTTAGTCTGTATACAGCAAAAAAACCAAGAGGCAGAAATTAAATTTGTTAGTCTTTAAACTGCTACAGGACTTTCGTTGTTAATACATTTTTCTGTTTGCCTTCATCATTTTGTTCTATCCAATCCCATTTCTACAGACAGAATTGCTTTTACAGGATCAGGAGTTTTATTCCACTGGAATCAGACTATGTGCATCGTAAGGGACTACTCAACATGACTGAGGGTTGCAAGCTATCTGCTGTATTGATCTTCCATTGGTAGGAAGCAGTGTGTAGGACTGGGGTCTAACACTATGGGCTTGTTTGTCTACACTTGAAACACTACAGGGGCACAACTTCAGCTGTGCTGCTATAACTCTTCAGAGTAGACACTCCCTACAGCAACAAGAGGGATTCTCCCATCTGTGTAGGTAATCCACCACCCTGAGAGGCAGTAGCTAGGGCAATGGAAGAATTCTTCCATCAATATAGCTTTGTTTACTTGGGGATTAGGTCGTTTTATCTGTGTCACTCGGAATGTTGATTTTTCACATCCCTGAGCAATGTAGCTGGGTTGATCTAACTTTTTTAATGTAGATCAGACCTAGCATTTAGAAAGGAATCTTTAAGGAGTTAGGCGCAACAATGTCTCAGTTCCTTAAACTCCTTTGAAACTCTTAATCTAAGATATTATTCAGAATAAAGAAGAGTTTCAGAAATTAGCGCTGATTTACGTTGGAGAAATACACATTTTGGCAGCTGTCACAAGAATTCTGAACAGGTTGAAAACTTTGTGTCATCTCAGTAATAAGGGATATTTTTCAATGATTGGAACTACTAAAGGAGAATCCAAGAAACCCAAACCAGAGGACATCACAAATGGAATAGGCTTGTGACAACATCAAAAGTCTTAGGAATATTTTTCAAAAAGCACAAAGAAAAGAAAAGAAAAGAAAAGAAAAGAAAAGAAAAGAAAAGAAAAGGAGAATATTCAACTCAGGATAGTATGACTTCCTACATAACAGTCTTTTGACTGGCCCTATTGGTCACTTGGTATCCAGTTTGATTTTCTGCAGTAAAAGTGAAAAAAAAAAGTATCCGCCATCTCTGCTAAACAGATCCCTGCCTTTGTTAAATTTGAGACATTCAGGATATTTTTTTCTAAGATTGGACCATGTAGGTCCTGTCTGGCCCTGTCGTTGTGGCCCTTCCTCGCGCCCAGGCTCAGAGGAAGGCCACCGCACCTTCCAAAAAGGGGAACGTTAGTCACTCTGTACATGGTTTGTTCCGGCCCCCAGGCCGGGCAGATGGCCAAGCAGTCTAGTGCCCAGGCCCTTGGCAGGGCGGGCAAACAAGCAGTCTATTGCCCTGACCCTTAGGCAGGGCAGGGAAGCAAGCAGTCTATTGCCCCGGCCCTTAGGCAGGGTGGGCAGTCAGCAGTGGCTGCGTTGGTTGCAATGGCAGGCGAGATCACTTTCTCCCGGGGTGGCTAGGGGAGGGGGATGCAGGCCCACCCGTCTTCACTGCGTCCCAGCCCAGGGCCCTAGCAGTGGAAAAGGTGTTGCCACTGAGTCAGTGGGGCTCCCGCTGCAACACGCCGACGGGGTCCTGCCCCTGTCTCAGCCACAGCTACAGCTGTCCCTGGGCCACTTCCTTCCCATATCCCCAGGTACCTGTAACTGCCGGATCCTCGGTGTCGCTGGGGTACACAGTCTGCGGTAGGCTTGCCAGTCCCTCTTCGTCCACCAGTGGCAAGGCGGGGAGCTACTCAGTGGTGGCCAGCTCCTCTAGGTTGCAGGGTTCCTGGGGTTCCTCGGCAGAGGGCAACTCCTCCAGGTCACAGGGCTCTGGGATCTCAGCATCAGGCAGCTCCTCCAGGTCAGGACCGGCCTCTGAGGGTATCCCCCAGCCCTCAGGCTCAGGGGGATCGGCCCAGTCGCTGGGGTCCAGAGGTCCTGTCCAGTCTTTGGGGTCTGGGGGCCCAGGTCAGTCTAGGGGTCCTGGAGTCCCTATCCAACCTTTAGGGCTCGGTTGCTTGGGCCATTCCTGGGGCCTATGCTCCGGGAGGCGCTCGCTTGGGGCAGTGGCCCGGCTGGGTTCAGGCGTTTGCTGCAGCTGGTGGGACGGCACATCTGCCTCCAGCGGCAGCCTGTTCCCAATGAGCTGCGGGGCTTACGTCTGATACTCCCAGCCCTGGATAAGGCTCCGCCCCTCTGTGGCCGGATTGGCCTGTCGGTTGGATCTATCCCTGTCCGGCTTCCCGGTTGCCGGGCAGACTGGACTGCCAGCCCTTTTACTGTCTGCTCGGGTTGTTGTGGCCCTTCCTCGGGCCCAGGCTCAGAGGAAAGCCACTGCACCTTCCTACAGACCAATTAGAATAATAGAATCATAGAAAATTAGAGTTGGAAGGGCTCTCAGGAGGTATCTAGTCCAACCCCCTGCTCAAAGCAGGGCATCCCCAACTAAATCATCCCAGACCGGGTTTTGTCAAGCCGGACCTTAAATACCTCTAAGGATGGAGAATCCAGCACGTCCCTAAGTAACCCATTTCAGTGCTTCACCACTCTCCTAGAGAAAAAGTTTATCCTAATGATTAACCTAGGCCTCCCCCACTGCAACTTGAGACCATTGCTCCTCGTTCTGTCATCTGCCATCACTAATGAGGAATTAATGGGGAATCTAATAAATACAGAGTAGTATGTTATTATGGTTATATCTCAGATAACCTAAAGTGTTCAGAAATTATTTGAAAATTATTTTAAAAAATTCAAATGGAAAACAGAGCCCCTCCCCCACCATTTTATTACCACTTAATACTCAATAGTTCATTTGTTTCATTACATGAAAGATGATGATGCGCAGAGGATGAATAGCCGAATGCAGTGCCCAGTGAGGTCAATGGGAACCTTTCCCTGGATTTCAATGAGTATTGGTCTTGTTCCTCACATCTTCTTTGTAAACTCTGAAACTCACCTGATGATTAATGTCAACAAATCTATGAAGACAGAGGAAGGGATTTTCAAAGCATTTTAGGAAATGTAGAAACCAAATCCCAGTGACTGTCAGTGAGGGTTGGGGACACAACTTAACGCCACCTTTGAACATTTCTCACATTTGGACGAGGGTCTCCACACTCTCATTGTTTCTCATTACAGTAGGAGAACCTCTGGCACCTGGTGTCAGAGAGATTGAAATAACACTGGGAATAAAAATAACAATGTGTTAATTTCCCACTTCACTGTGTTTTACATTTTCTCAAAGATGGCTGGAGCCCAGGATGGGATTTTAAAGCATATTTTCTGGCAGATGATTATCTGGTTCAAATTGCATCTCTCCATTGAAATCAATGCACCTGGGACAATTTACTCCAGTTCAGGATCTGTTTTTACCTATAACTCACAATGCTTTGTTTGATAAGAATTTGATAGCTAAGAATTTGGACTACTTAGAACGTTGCTTTTTGACTTGTGAATTGATTTATTCCCATTTCAATCAATATCTCTGAATTCTTTTGAACACCCCATCTGTCTGGAGAGCTCTTGTCAGGGCCTCCTTGACTCTTTGTTTCTCAGACTGTATGTGAGAGGATTGATCATGGGTATCAAGACAGTGTAGAAGACAGAAAACACTTTGTTTGGGGCTGTCAGTGCACCAGTGTTGGGTAACAGACAGCCATTAGGGTCCCATAGTAAACTGTAACCACGATAAGGTGGGAGGAGCAGGTGGAAAATGCCTTTTGCCTTCCAGTGGTGGAAGGGATTCTCAGGATGGTGGTCATGATACAAACATAAGATGCCATGGTCAAAAGAAATGGGAGAACAATGTCTATGGAAGCGAATATGAGGGTTGCCATGGTAACTAGACAGGTGTCATTGCAGGAGAGCTTGATCACCGGGGTGAGATCACAAAAAAATGATCAATTTCATTAGGGCCACAGAAGTCTCTGAAAACCAGGCAGAGATTACTCATCGGTAGACCCGTAGCATCACACCAAGTTGGTCTGGGAAGATCTGTAGGAATCTGCCCTGCAGGAAAGTCTGAAGAGGCAGCTCATAAATAGCTGAGAATCAGAAGGGAAAGTTCCTTTAGAAGATGATGAGATGTCTGGGAAAGGGAGACAGACAAAACAGAAGAGTGATGGACAGAGAGACAGAGGGATGAGTACACTGATGGGTAGACAGATGGAGTGTTATTTATGGAGTAGACTGATGTTTAAAGGCATAGATAGCTAGATGTGTAAGGGGGTAGATAGAGGGATCATAAGGGGTCTGAGACAGGCATAGATAGAGGGATTGTTTAAGAGGCAGAATAGATTAGTAGGGAATAGCTAAAGAGAGGGATGTGGAATGAGCTCACCATAGGGATAGATAGATGTGTACGGGGATATAGAGAAATAGATGACTGTGTAATTCTCCACACAGATATGGAAAGGGAGGAGGGTAGGTATGGATAAATAGATCTCCTCGATGTTTCTTCGATTTCCATGGAAGGCAAATCTCTGAGATAGCGAGGACACTGCCTGAGAGGAGTGTTTTTCAGATTAAAGGCTGAGTCTGAGGACCAGATTGAGGGTTTGCTCAGAGAGTGGTAACACTGACCATACTCTTCAGCACAGAGCAGTGACCAGTCCATCAACGGTGCCTGGGTCTGGTCTCACAGTCAGGCTTGTCCTCTCCATTCCTGGGGAGACACCTACATGGTGCTGTGGGATGGGACTCTCTCCTGTTGCTCATCGTGATTGTCTGCAGCACACAAAACCTTATATTACTCCAACCCTGGATTCTTGCAGGGCTTATCATGGAAAAAATTTCCCCTGATTCCTGCTGCCAGGATCTCCCTTGGGCCCTGCTGCTGGCGAGCACTTAGAATTACCTTCACAAGGGAATTTGTTTGTGGTGTTTGTTAGAACAGTGTAACACTAAAACACCAGCAGCATTCAAATCGCAAAGGAAATCTCCTTTCCCCCCACGTCCTGTAGGTGAGCCCAAGGGAATGGGAAATAAGTTTCCATGCCTTTCAGAATAACATCGAGCTCTAACAGAGCATTTTCCATCCATAGATCGCAAATCACATCACACAGGGTATACCATTATCCCCATTATGCAGATGAGGAAAATGAGGCACAGAGATGGGAAGGGACTCCCAAATGGACTTGAATCAGGT
Source organism: Emydura macquarii macquarii (assembly GCF_026122565.2). Classification (NCBI taxonomy): domain Eukaryota; kingdom Metazoa; phylum Chordata; order Testudines; family Chelidae; genus Emydura; species Emydura macquarii. Next base: position 29,714 of record NW_027132935.1, read on the forward strand.
ATTGGCATAGCTCCCATGTCAAAATGTCGCACCCTGGTGGCGTGACCACACAGATGGACAGTGTTTGTTTATTAACTTTCAAAGATTTCAGTATATACCACTGGGATTTATTTTACTGCCCATCACCGCAGAATCTGGGCAACTTTCACATAAAGTCAACAGGAATAGCGAAGTCCCTTCTACATTTCATAGACCCTCTGTCTCTTCCCTCCTTTTTGGGATAAAGAAACCCCTCTGATTTGGAGCTGGGTTTTCATTTTTGATTTTTTTGGATTGCAATCTTTCCTTTTGGGGGGAGGGGTGAAGATTTGGTTGGCTCTGGTGGTTTGGGATGGGAAGGAAAAGTCATATTAAATTGTCACATAATATCCAGGTCAGCACCAGCAAAATGGCAAAAAGCAGAAGGTCTTCTATTAGTTGACTATAAAGTTCCAGAGGGATAACCATGTTAGTCTGTATACAGCAAAAACAACGACAGTTCTGTAGCATTTAAAAGACTAACAGATTTAATTTCTGCAGGCATAAGCTTTCGTGGGCTGTAACCCACATTGTCCCTTTTCGTCCAGTTGACTATAGTGACTCCTTAAGGCCACAAATGCTCTGTTTTGGGGCCGTTCCATGGCCTGTGTTCTTGCTGGCTTTCTCATGTAGTAGTATTCCCTTCCATTTGTGGTGCTAGAGCACATGGATTCAAATGCCAAGGTGCTACAGCTGGGAGAGTGAAAATTTCTTACCTTTTTACTAGTGAGGGTAGTTACCCTCTGGTACAATTTACCAGGAGCCGTGGTACAGTCTCCATCCTTTGCAATTTTAAAATGAAGATGGGATGTTTCCCTAAAAGATACACTCAGGTTCAAAGTGGAATGATTTCAGGCAAGGCCGATGTTCTGTGTTCTACAGGAGGTCAGACTAGGTTACAACCATTGTCCCCCTCGGCCTTGGAATCTGCGAGTCTATGATTAAGGCTATCATGTGCCAAGCGGTCTTGGCAGGGCTCCTAGGAGGAGATAGATTTAAAATCACAGATTTATTTCTCCTCCTGGCCTCTGTCAACTTCCTGGAAGTGAAACGAACTTGCCTGTTCTGCAAAATGCCCAGCAAACGTCTGCTCTCTGAGATCAGAAGTAACACCTGTCTGGCTCTCTGGTGGCATACACCACAGCACCCATCACTGCAGTGCCAAAGTCATTTTAATGTTGGATACCAGGTGCATCCGTATCATGGAATCTACTTGCATGCCAAAGGGGGAGGGGAAGAGAGGAGGGGATGGATGATGTGACAGGGTCCTCCTTCCAAACAATTTATTACATCTCAGCCTCCCTCAAGCCATCGTGTCAAGCATCAGCTCTCAAGGTAAGATACGAATGATACCACAGAATAACCAGCAATGTCTCAGTCATAGGTTAGGGGTCTATTGCAGTGCTCAGTGATAGGGGAATTAGTTCAAGCGGTAAAGCACTTGCTTTGCATGAAAAAGGCAAGTGGATCAATGCCTGCATTCTCCAGCAATGTGGTTGGGGCCCCTTCTGGGGCTCTCATGAGCGTGGGCTCTTGCTTTCCTAAGTGTCGTTAGCAAAGAGGAGAAGGTGCCAAAGCCCTTCTTTCCACAGCCACCCTGTGTCTTTTTCCTTTTTCAACCACATTCCTGGCCTCTTGGGCTCCACCCCCCAACCCTTTGACCAGCTGAACTCAACAGCACTCGGGAAGCTTCGTAAGGGGTTCTCCTGTGGGGGTCCCTCCAGGTTGAGGGAGGGCTGTTTCACTCTATGCTGGCACAGGGGCCAGGGAACCTGCATCCGGCCTGCGAAAGATCCCCGGCTGGGATTGCCACTGACTCTGCTTCGGTTAGAGCTAAGTGGTGGTCTCTTCTTAAGTGTGGCTCTTGTCCCAGAGCTAACGCTGACCCCGAGACGCAGCGCAGGGAGAGAGCGTCACTGTTTGTGACGAGGAGCGAGGCTGGAAGCCGCGACCCCTTCCTAAAGTCTGGGTATCCCCCCAAATGAGGTTGTGTTCCACTTAAGTCCCCAAAGCCCTTCCTTTGTCTGGCTGCGACCTGAAGGGCTCTGCTGTGAAGGGGAATTAGCTCAAGTGGTAGAGCGCTCACCAGTGAAGCCGAGGCCACGAATCCCATGCGGTCTCCTGCGCTTGCCCAGCTTTCTACCCCTGAGCGGAAGCTAACTTGCCCAGCCCACCGACTGGCCCGCACGGGGCTTGGAGCCACAAGGTCGGTGTTATAAGACCCACATTCCAAGCAGCTGAGCTGGAAGGCCCCCAGGGGTCACAGCCTCATGTGGCCCTTTGAGAAAGGAAGCGCTGGCCGTCGCAGTGAACGTGTGGCCTCTGGGACGACTTGGATGCATGAGGGGCACCCCCGCTTGCGAGTGGGGAATTAGCTCAAGTGGTAGAGCGCTGACTTGGCATGTGCGAGGCAGCGGGATGGATGCCTGCATGCTCCAGGTCAGCGCTAGCGGAAGACCCTCCTCTTGCCTTTCGAAGGCCTTGTCAGCCAAGGGGCTGAGCGCTTCCAGTGGCCTCCCTCTGCCACCAGAAGAGCCAGAGCCTGCATGCTGGAGAGTGGCTCTCCCTCCCCCTTTGGATGGCTGGAAGACTGGGGGTAGGCAGCGGCACTAACGGGCTCCAATGGAAGATAGCACACTTTGTGTGCTTGCCTTCCAGAGAGAGAGAGCGGGAAATCAATGCCCATGATATCCAGGATGCTTTGTGGATGCCGAGGGCCCCGTCTCTTCTTCACAGACCTGGCGGCAGAGCGCTGTCCCTCTCCCCCTGCTCCTCTTCTCAAAGCTGATCGGGGAGGATGGAGTGCCACTCAAATGCAGAAGTATTCGTATCCTTGGAGTGTGCCGTGTGAGTGAGCGGACGGGCGGGGGAGCGTGATGCCAGCCAAGCCGAGGCCATGAACCCCAGGCGGTCTCCTGCACTCGCCCGGCCTTCTACCCCTAGCGGAGCGCACAGAGAGCTTAGACTGAGCCAAAGCGGGCAAGGGATGTGTTGGCATGTGGCAGTGAGACTGTGGGGGTCCCTCCAGGTTGAGGGAAGGCTGTTTCGCTCCATGCTGGCTCAGGGGCCAGGGAACCTGCATCCGGCCTGCGAAAGATCCTCGGCTGGATGTATCGCTGCCTCTGCTCGGGTTAGAGCTAAGTGGTGGTCTCTTCTTAAGTGTGGCGCTTGTCCCAGAGCTAATGCAGACCCCAGCCAGCTGAAACTGGACACAGGGACACTCACCTAAAACACTGAAAAATCACAATTTTCTCTTGGAAAATGTTGATTATGTGAACAGGTATTTTACACAGGAAAATTGTTGCCGTTGCAAATTCCCAACCACCTTCAGCCAGAACTCATGTAAGACACAGCGATCTAGTGTACTGACACCAAGGGGAATACGATAGGTACTTTTTGGGGATGTAGCGTCTAGGCATATCCAGGCCAAGAGCAGAAATATTCCCCTGCGGAGGAAGTGTCTACACGACAGAAAAGCAGAAATGGGCCCAAGCCCAGATGCTAATCCACACTGGGACCCAAATGCCTCTAAGTTTAAGGGAGGAGCTTTGGGATCTGAGGTGCTGGATCTGCCCCGTCTCTACAAACCCCTCCACTAGCTGGATGGGCAGACGATGTCTCTATTGCTGGTTGACCCACAGAGCCCCAAGCTTTGACTAGTTGCTTGGGTCGAAAAGGCCAGCGGTATAGATGGGGCAGCGCGGCCAGGCCCTGGTCTACGAGTGGAAGAGCCATGAGATGCCACCCTGGGGCTGACAGGGCAAAGGGTCAAACACCTGAGGTGGGTGCTTTCAGAAAGGGACATGGCAGGTAGCACCAAACCCCTGATGCTGATCAGCTCTGCCCTTGGCCCATCCCTATGACAGTGGGATCCATGAGGAAATAACGGCAGCCTCAAAAAATTATGTTCAGGAACAACTTCAGTTCATGAAGGATGAGAAATGGCCTAAAACTCCTTGGCTTGAAAGGGAGGAGAATGGGGCCTGCAGGACTGGTCAAGGCAGCACTCGGTTAGGAAGTGTCTGGAAAGAAAAACCCCTCTCTGTGCTGTGGGTGTAAGAGGAATGTAGTTTGAAGCCTCAGATTACTTATTAGTAATTGCTTAGTAATGAGATTACTTCTTGGAAGGGACCTCGAGAGGTCATCTGGTCCAGTCCTCTGCACTGAAGGAAGGACTAAGCATTATCTAGACTATCCCTGACAGGTGATTGTCTAACCTGCTTTTAAAAATCTCCAATAACGGAGATTCCACAACCTCCCTAGGCAATTTATTCCAGTGTTTACCTCCCCTGAGAGTCAAGAAGTTTTTCCTAATGTCCAACCTAAAGCTCCCTTGCTGCAATTTAATCCCATTGCTTCTTGTCCTATCCTCAGAGGTTAATGAGAACAATTTTTCTCCCTCCTCCATGTAATAACCTTTTATGTACTTGAAAACTTTTATTTACTTGAATTTACTTTATGTACTTGAAATACTGTTATTGTTATTCCCCCTTCCCCCCTGCAAATATTCTCTTCTCCAGACTAAACAAACCTGGCTTTTTTCAATCTTTCCTCACAGGTCAGGTGTTCTAGATCTTTAATCATTTTTGCTGCTCTTCTCTGGACTTTCTCCAACTTGTTCACATCTTTCCAGATGCCTAGAACTGGACACAATACTCCAGTTGAGGCTGGAACAGTGTGAAGTAAGGCAGGAGATTTACCTTCTCATGTCCTGCTTATGAGATCTACCTGCACTTTAATGAGCTTGTCCTTTTTTACCAAGTAGTGAAGCTCTCCACTCACACAGAGCCTCAAACCCACATTCTCATATTCTGTTAGGGTTCAAGGATTGTACTGGTAAAGGCATTAAATGACAGGCTCAATAACTTTATAAATCAAAGATAAACCAGCCCAATACAGAAACAGTTACTATTTTACCCTATGTGGGGAAGAGGGTTTCAACTCATGTCTCCACCCTGTTCTGAAATCATGGCTGACTTCTGGAGATATTGATAGTCATCTTATTTACAAGAAAAAGAAGGCGCTACCCATTCCACAATATTACCGAGGATTTATACACCGGTTCTTACCAGCTTCTTATCTTGTTTTGAACAGTTTCCCTCAAATCAGCAAAACTTAGAGACATCCTGCAGTGGCTGTCGCTTGGTACGGAGCATGCGTGTTACATAAGTGTCTTATCCTATATTTTTGGTAAGTGAACCTAACACTTCACATCCCCCTTTGGTTATACAACTTCACAAAATACAAAGCCTCCTAGGAAAAGCTTAACACGAATACAGTTCATAGTTACACAGCAACATATTTGATATTATATGTAAAATCGACATTGTGTATTAGTATTGTCTCACACACAGATTCCACTGTACTATCTCAGACCTGACACATCTTTATATCTCCATCTATCTGTGCAAACTACTCACTACCATGGAATGTAATCACCCCATGATATTACCACAATGTTCATGTTTCTGGACTTTATCACTTTCCCCCACTCCCTCCCCTGAGTACTTGAACAAATAGACCCTGCGGCCCAGATTGTCCGTGTCCATAGTAAAATCCAAGAAAGGGCATTTCACAAGGAACACATAAACATTCTATAGGGGGCAGGAGAGTTTTCCTACCCACAGAGAAGCCACCCCACCTGAGACAGGACCCCTGCACCCTGTACCAGCTCTGGCCCCGGCAGCTCCTGACTCCGTCCGATCGATGCTGGTGTGGGTGACCCTTGGAGCCAATAGAGTCACTCTGGATTAACAGCACTGTCCGTGAGGTGCTTTAGAGCAGCCTGGCCTTAAAAATAGAAACAGCAGGAAGAGAAGAATTTGCAGTTCTTGGAAATTCCCAAAGCCCAGGAGGATAAATCCCATGATGGATATTTGATTTCTCTGTTCTGGGTCTGCCATGGATTCTATTGAGAAAAATATTTCTTTTTGAATAAGCAATAACAATAACAACCTGTGAAATATGATATAAAACAGATTAATTTTGTTTTATCTGGTCTTACCTTATTTTTGTTGTTTAGTTCTGGTTTTGGAGGCTATATAATAGGAGTCACAGAAATTTGTTGGGGCAATGATAATTAATGGCACACAGTAATAAGAAGGAATGGCCAAGCAGGTGGTACGGATGGAGGTGTAGCACTATATGTGAAAGAGTCAAATGGACTACATATCCTAAATTAATCAAACTGAACCATAGACTCTCTTTGGAGATAGAGTTCATGCAAGATTCCATGCTTGATTAATAAGAATATAAGAGAAAGAATATACTACCAACCAGCAGACCAGGATTGTGATGGTGATTGTGAAAGGCTCAGGGAGATTAGAGAGGCTAAAAAGCCAGAAAACCCAATAAAAACGGGGGATTTCAACCATCCCCATTTTGACTGGGTACATGGCACCTCAGGCATTGTGCTGTATGTCAGATACGGGAGGTAATTGTTCCACTCAACTCAGCACTGGTGAGGCCTCAGCTGCAGGATTGCATCCAGTTTTGGGAATCAAACAATAAGAAAAATATGGACAAATTGAAGAGATAGTTCAGCAGAGCGCAACAAAGGTGATAAAATGTTTAGAAAACCTGTCCTGTGAGGAAAGGTGGAAAGAATTGGGCATGTTTAATCTAAAGACGAGAAAATTGATTGGGGACCTGATAACAGTCTTCAAACATGTAAAAGGTTGTTATAAAGGGGACAGTGATCAGTTGTTCTCCATGTCCACTGAGGGTTGCAGAAGAAGGAATCAACTTAATCTGCATCAAGAGAGATTTAGGTATAGTAAGAAAAACTTTCTAACTCTAATGAATTCCAGTTAAGCACAGGGACAGCTTACCAAGGCATCGGTATTCACTCTGCCCTCTTTCCTGTTAACCCTGGCCTCCTATGTCTCTATCATTTCCACCATCCTAAGGATCCCTTCCACCACCGGGAGGCAGAAGGCCTTTTCTACCTGCTCGTCTCACCTCCTTGTTGTGACCATTTTCTATGGAACCCTGATGAGTATTTATTTGTTACCAAATACCAATAGGCTGAGAGACCTACACACATTTTTCTCCCTTTCCTACATGGTCCTGACACCCATGATCAACCCCCTCATCTACAGCCTGAGAAACAAAGCGGTCAGGGAGGCCCTAAGAAAAGGGGTATGGAAATGTGTCTCACACAGGTCAACACGGGATCCGAGCTTTTCTTTTGTCAGTAAAATGAAATTATGGGGCTAATCTGAGTTGATTTAATAAATAATGAATGAATGAATAAATAATGAATGAAATAAACAAACTACCGGAGGCTCTTCACCCTGGCTGTTTGGCTAATGCTGGGGAAAGTGTGAACAGAGTAGGCAGGGTTTTCTAAAGTGATTTAAGGGAGAGTTCCTCTGCCTGTCTTCTTGGCAGCCCACCTACTGAGTTTAGGATGACCAGACAGGAAGCTTGAAAAACTGGGAGACTTTTTTTTTCAGAGTGGGAGGGAGGGTATAGTTCTGTATATGGGTATAGGAAGGCTCAGTGGCCTTCCTCTGAGCCTGGGCCCGCAGAAGGGCCACAGGCACCCAATCAGACTCTAGATTCGCCGGCAGCCCAGTCTGCCCGGCAACCAGGCAGCTGGGCCCCGATAGGTCCTGCCGGACGGCCAACCCAGCAGCAGGGGGGCGGAGCCTTAGGCAGGGCGGCAGCTATAAAAAGCAGGCCCTGCAGCTCAGAAGGCAGGAGGCTGCCGACGGAGACAGATGCACTGCCTCGCCGGCTGCGGCAAGGGGCTGAACCATGCCAGACTACTGCCTCAGGTAACCATCTCCCGGCCTTGCGGCCCCAGCGACCCGCCTCTAAGGCCTGGGTTGGGCCTCCGGGCCCCCTGGACTGGCTGAGGCCTACAGGTCCGAAGCGCTGGACCCAGCCTCAGGCCCGCCGTGGCTGGGACGAGCCCCCTGAACCGGAGAGCTGGGAGTTCCGCCCAGAAGCCGGTCCGGACCTGGAGGAGCTGCCAGACGCCCAACCCCTGGAGGCAGGATCCGACCTGGAGGAGTTGCCGGAGGCTGAACCGTATCCCAGCCCTGCGATCTGGAGGAGCTGCCCCCGCTGAGGGGCTTCCCAACCTACCCCCTGTGGACGCAGAAGGACTGACTGGCCTACCCCGTGCGATGTACCCCGACGACCTGGAGGAACCGATGGACATAGGTACCGGGGAACCCGGGGAGGAAGGAGCCCAGGGACAGCCAGAGGCATGGCTGTACTAGGGGTAACGCCCAGTCAGCGTGTTGCGGCAGGAGCCCCACCGACTGAGTGGCAACACCTGTGCCACTGCTAGGGCCCTGGGCTGGGACGCAGTGGAGTTGGGTGGGCCTGCGTCCCCCTTCCCTCCCCCCTGAGCCTTGCCAATCCCCAAAAGGGAAATAGCCTTTACCGCCCGCTAAACTCGAGCTCACTGCTCCTTGCTCGCCCGCCCTGCCTGAGGGCCGGGGCGAAAGACTCCTTGCTTGCCCGCCCTGCCTGGGGGCTGGGGCAAAAGACTGAAAGACTAACATTCCCCTGTTGTGTAGGAAGGCGCAGTGGCCTTCCTCTGAGCCTGGGCCCGCGGGAGGGCTGCCAGGACTGGACTGGGCAGGAGCCCGTCCTACAATGGGACAAAGCCCTTAGTATCAGAATAGTACCGATAATATCAAGACGTTTGATAGCTGAGCTATTGAAAACCCAGGGCTTTCAGGTTTCCAGCTTGCCTAGATCCTTGGTTGCTGGACAACAAGAGGCTGGTCAGTTTCAGAGCTTAAGATCAGTGTGAAACTGACAAAACCCATGTTAAGTTCATGCTGCAGCTGTCAGGGCTGCCAGGGACCTGGATCCCAGGAGGCACATTCTGGCGGTTCTGAAACGACATATTGCAGGGATTCAGTCCCATGACAATGGTCAGGTTTAGGGCTTTTCACCCTGTTTCTGTATGAAAAAAGTTCCCAAAAGCTTTCATGGAACCAAAAGTTGGATCCTTGGCCAGCTCCATTAGGCACTAAAGTCCAATTGACTTCCAGTGATACTCAAGCGCCTAAATCTCTTTAGAAAATGAGATTTAGGTTCCTAAATCACTGATGCACTTTTGAAAAGTTTCCCTGGGTTCTGATATGAGAGACGACACGCACCAAAAGGCATGTGGGACCGGAGTCGCAGTTGTGGGGTGAGTGCAGGGGGGGTTGCTCTGTGCACCCTCCAACCAAGAGGGCCTCCCACCTTCTATGGGGACAGGATCCACCCCTCCCACGACAAAATGAAATAAAATAAAATTTCGAAAAATACATAAACAAGACTTTCCCAGGAAGCTACTCAGCGTTCCTTAATGAGAACCTAGACTGAGGCTGGGGTTTTGCAAAACCCCTTGGGTGATTCAGGCAATGAATTCCCCCTAAAATTATCCAGCATGGGGTATCTAAATACCTTTGGCTGCCAAAGTCTCAACCTGAAAGCTCTGTGCTCCAGTGTGGTTAAAATGCATGCTTTTTGACCCAGTTGCTACTCTGATTTCCATTAGTTAGACCTAGAGGCCTGGTCTGAGATAACAAGTATTTGCTGGTCTGAAGAGCATCTACTTCAATAAGAGACCAGGGTAGGAGGACAAGTGTTTTACCTTCTATAGCCCAGAAGTGTGGCAGAGCACAGAACACAGGTTTCATAACGCTAGGCCAGTTCTCTGGTTACTCGGTCACACACTGATTCTCAAAGGCATAGCAGCAGAAGCATGATTAGAAAGAGGGCAGGGCTCTGAGGGTGTTTCATGACTAAAGGGTAGTGTGATGGAGGGGGCATGGAGATTTCTAGGCATAGCAGACAAACAGGTGCCCAATATTGGCAGCATTGGTGAAGAGCAGGACATGGGAGCATGGACGCTTGACCAAAGAAAAGAGTGGCACAGAGCTCTGAGCAGTCTTGGAAGGGAAGGCATGCTTCTGTTTTAAACAAAAAGCTTCAACAAAATAAATGAGAGACAAATCCCAATATTTTCAAATCATTTCTGTAATGTCAGGAGATGCTATAACTTGGCTTGGCAGAATTCATTTGATTTTGCCTGGCAAGATTTATATTTATTCTTTAGCAATGTTGCTGTTTTGATCTAAATTCACAGGTGTGGGACGTTATGCAGTGGAATAGGGGAGATGTGGTAGGGTGCAGGGAGAAAGCTGATCTGCATCCACGGCCTCACAAAGTCATGGGACCTCCTTGTCAACCTCCTCCTCGCCTGGGCCAAGGTGGCCATCTACAACATCAGGGAGAGGCAGTTGGCCCGGAAGGCGGTCTGTGACTGTGGGGCCTCCTTACGTTCCTCCATCCAATCATATCCTCTGGGTCGCATCCGCTGATTCTTTGGCTACTTTTGAGGAGCAGTGGGTGCCATCCGGGGTTCTCTGCTCAGTTACCCCTTCTGGTTCCCTCCATTTAGCCCTTTGATCTCCACTCCCACCCCTGTTTTTTCATTCATTGTCTCTCATAATTAGTTGAGTCCCAGTCCTGTAGCTCCTCCCCATAGGCTGGGTACTCAAAAGGAACTGTGGGGAATTGGGACAGGCTGAAGAAACCTGAACAGGGTGGGTGGATGAGGAGTAAGCTGGGCTGTGCATAGATGGACAGCAGTGGGGAACAAGCTGTAAATAAAGAGCTCTTGTGGGAGCACAAAGCTGACGGCTGTGCATGGTTTGTGGGCGCAGATGGACCCAAGCAGCAGGGAGCCTGTTACATGTGGGGGCTTGTCCAGGAAGCAGAGCCAGCAACTGAGGTTGGCGGCCCAGGGGTGGAGGAGACCCTACAATGGATTGTGAAGCAGCAACTCCTGCAGCGTATGGTCAGCCCTGCGATAAGGGAGGGCAGTTAATTGCCGGGTCTAGGACTGTATAAAATGGTCCCTGCAGATGAGCCGGATGCCTTCCTCAGCAGGTTGAAGCGGGTAGCGATGGACGCCAGTTGGGAAAAGGCAAGCTGGGCCCTACGGCTAGCACCATACCTGGCTGGCAAAGCCCAGGCAGCCTATAGGACCTTAAGTGATGATCAGACTGGGATTACGTGGCAGTAAGGGTGGCCATCCTCCACTGGGTGGGCTCGTCAGTGGAGAAATGCAGTCAGAAGTTTCAGGCAGCCCGGTGGATGGGGAGTGTGACACTCCGAGCGTTTGACCAGAGATTAATGGACTGGGGCACCCCTGGCTTAGGCTGATACCCAAACCACTGGGGAAATCATGGACGCGCTAGTCCTGGAACAGTTTGTGCATAGCCTGCCTGAAAACCTTCAGGTTTGGGCCAGGAGGCATCAGCCAAGCATGGTGGATGTGGCGGTAAAACTAAGGGAGGAGTATATCGAGGCAGATTTCCCCAGGAGAGAGAGCCAGCCCTACAAGGGACTGGAGTTGGAGAAAAATCACAGGAACCAACCGCTGAGTAGGGCCCGAAAAGGAAGAAGGAGGATTCCCAAGGTGCTAGGTAGAACCGGGCAGAACTTCTGCTAGCAGTGTGGGAGGCCGGGACAGAAAAAAACTGATTGTCCTCAGATGGCCCGTGGCTTCACTGACTTTTGTGGCTGGTAGATACGGCATCTGCTTACTCCTTCATCCAAGGGGGGCTAGTAAAGCCACACTGGGATACTGACTAGGAAGAGGATGACTTTGAACTGCATCCACAGGGATAAGAAATGCTGCCCAGTGGCACTCGAAGTTCGGGGCCGGTTTGATTGGAAATGTGTTGGGGTAGTAAAGGGTCTACCACACCCAGTGGTTTTGAGCATGGACTGGGGCACCTTCCCATGAGGGAAGGGCCACGGGGTGGTGGGGGCCCAGCAGGACAAGGGAAAAAGTGTGGAGTATCCAGAAGCAGTGGGTGGGACCCACGGATCTTAGAAACCCCAGTGAAGGGGGAAGCCCTAGACAAGGAAGCCCAGAGAGCGAAAAGGGCAACAGGGGAGACCCCAGAACCCAGAGAGGAAGCAGGACATTGATAAGACCCTAGACAACAGAGCCCAGAAGGGAAAAAGGGCAGGGAGGAAGAGACAGCAGATATGGCCAGCCCAGACCCCTTGGAAGGGAGAAAAGGACCAAACAATTCTCTCCCAATGCAACTCCTTAGACGGATAGCCCAGGCTGCGCTTAATGGGTTCAAGGAACCTGAAGCCTTGGCAATCCTGGGGGAGGCCAGGATGGACCTTGAACTCCTGCTGAAAGGCAAGGGATGTAAGGAAGAGGGACAACCCCAAGGGTGCGAAAGCAGACACTGAGATGTAAAAAGTTAAAGCTTTATAACCATTAGAACCCAGCTTGTCAACCTCTCATGGAAAATATACAAAGCACATAGCCTCAAATCAAAGCCTAATAAGTTCTCAGACCACACTTTTCTGTCTCTGACTTTCTGTAAATTTCTATCATCAGTGAGGGAAATATTTTTTCATTGGTTTGTGTGCGTGAACAGAGAAATTGAGATTTACTGACATTTACCAATAAAAATCTCAGTCTTCCAAGCCTAAATAAAAGAAAACAAGTGAAGAAAAGGTTCAGAAATAGGAAAGGACCAGTATTAACCTATAGCTTCCACTAGAGAGTGACAGAGTGTAATAGATCAGTGTTTCTCAATGACTAGTCCGTGGACCGGTGTTGGTCCCTGAGATCTCCCTGACACAGTTTGGGAAGGCAGCAAGCTGGTCCCTGGTATCAAAAAGGTTGAGAAACACTGGACTAGATCATAAAAAACAGCTTCCTGTCTAATACCCTCTGGAGGGCAGCAAAGACATAGGAACGAGAAAGAGGAAGTTACTCAATATAACGGCCATTACACTTTTATATTATATTAAAATAGTAATGTTAAAATTCCATATGTATATATTATATTTAATACATTATTTATACAATGTTATATTTCATATTTTAGTATATTAAATCCTAAACAAAATGGATCAACATTATAAAAAGGAAACAGTGTTACCTTATCTCAATAAAATGTTTTGACATTATCAAAATGAAAGGACTCAACATTATCAAAATAAAACATATGGATGGTACTAAAAATATTTTCAGAATTTTTTTTTCCACAGGAAATTTGGAAACATTTTTTTTCCAGTTTGGAGCAGTATTTTTTGAAACTTCAGAATTTCCCATGCAAAGGAAATTCCAGTTTCTAACTCACACCACTGACCTTTAAATATGTATTGTTCACATTCTTTTTCAGGGTCTGTTGGATTTTCTCTAGATACAACCCATGGCAAATGCAGACTTAGGAAATCAAACGTCTGTCACAAAATTCATTCTCCTGTGAATTGAGAATCATAGAAGATGAGAGTTAGAAGGGACCTCAGAAGGTCATCTAGTTCAAAGCAGAACCAACCCAAACAAAATCATCCCAGCCAGGGCTTTCTCAAGCCAGGCCTTAAAAAACCTCTAAGGATGGAGATTCCACCTCCTCCCTAGGTAATCCATTCCACTGCTTCACCACCCTTCTAGTGAAAAAGTTTTTCCTAACATCCAACCTAGACCTCCCCCACTGCAACTTGAGCCATGGCTCCTAGTTCTGTCATCTGTCACCACTGAGAACAGCCTAGCTCCATCCTCCCTGGAACCCCCTTTCAGGTAGTAGAAGGCTGCTATCAAATACCCCCTCATTCTTCTCTTCTGCAGACTAAACAAGCCTAGTTCCCTCAGCCTCTCCTCAGAAGTCATGTTCTCCAGTCCCCTAATAATGGACCTTCTCCCCTTAAAATCTGAATTTACAGATGAGCCATTCACAGCTTGCAGTGTGTGTCTACACTGGGGTTTGCACCAGTCCAGCTAAAGCAGTTTAATTAACTTGCTGCACATTTATGTGTAGAGAAGGCCTCTATTTGAAAACAAGTATTTACGTTGAAGCTACTGCTATCTTTATGTGTGCACAAGGCTTGGAAAACGGATACAAAGAACCTGGGCGCTCCTAAAAAACATTTGACGTCAATAGATCTGGGAACAATTCTTTCCAGCTCCCATGATATGTAAAGATGATTTAATTAACTCATCTGAGATCCAGAGTTCTATGTGATTTCGGGGACTGCATCTTCAAAAGCCATGATTTCAGATATAAAGAGCACACCCTGAAAACCACACCTGTTGTTGAAACACAATCCATCTGCACACCAGAGCGTTAGACTTCTATCTCTCCCGCACACATCATAGTTTTGGCCACAGGATCCTCCGACAGGGCTGGAATCCATTTTGGTTCTACTGCCTGGAACTAGCTCCAATTTCAATCAGATCGAGTTGTTCAATGAAATTACAACTCATTAAAAATAGCTTACAGGCATTCAGATCTGAATTGGTTTCTTTTTTTCTTTTTCTATTTTTGAATAAAATAAGAAAAGGAAGTGACACAATGGACACCACGACCCTGAAACCTGCCTGGGAATAATCAGGTACATGCATGCTATTTATATTATCTCACACCCTGTGAGCGACGCAAGAAGGAAATTACCACATCGACAATATGCAAATTGGGCCATTTTCCAAAGCGGCCTATGCTTTTGGGTTCCTTGCTTTTTGTGTGCCCAGCTTCAGACAGGTGTCAAGGTGGAGTAACTTCATGGGCTTTTTTGTAGACTCTGACCTGAAATTGTCTGTCTGAGGAACCAGTGCAAAATATGAACCTAGAGATGATTTCCTGAACTATAACAGACTCTGATTCTGATCTTAATTTCACCAGTTTTACATTAGTATAACTTCGTTCTTGGTCACTGCAAAACCCTCCTCTCTGACCTGCCAGACATGCACCCTGACCCTCATCATTCCCTACAAAATGCTGTCCCTAAACTTCTCTTTCCTTTCCATCACTTTGATCATGTAATTTCCCTTCAAATTCTTCCGTTGGTTTTCCAGCAAATATTATCTCATATTGAAGCTTCTCATCATTACCTTAAAAGCTCTACATAACTCCGCTCCTCCTTCGTGAGCTTCTTTTTGTCAAAGCTGAGTCAAAGCGCCCACTAATGCATTCACCCACCCTCTTCTCTGATGCTCACCCATTCATCTCCATGCCATTTTCCATGCAGTCACTTATTCATGCATAAAATTCTTGCATAGATAGATAGATAGTGGGTGTGTATGGGGATAGATAGATAGATAGATAGATAGAGGATAGATAGATACATATATAGATAGATAGAGTGTAAGGGGATGCATGGATGGATGGATAGATGATAGATAGTGCATATGAAAGTATACATAGAAGTACGTATGAGGATGAATGGATGGATAGATACTGTACAGGCTAGGATGGATAGGTAAATAGATTTCTTGACAACCTATGGAGGAGAGATTCCCCTCTTACTTCACCAGATGTAACTTCATTGAAGACAATTGATTTACAATGGTGTCAAACTGGCCTATTAAACAGACAAAAGGTGGGTTATTTCACTCCATGAGCTGTTAGCTGAAGGGAAAATCCTGCTGAAATGTTGGCTGCATGTCCACCTTCTCTGAATAAATCATTTTTGAGACCCCAGGTGTTATCAAAGAGAAACGTGTGCATAGACATAGATCTGTAGCCGTTTTGTGTGTACGCAGGTCTGAATGGGCTCTCCCTTGCTGAGCTAGCTGGGGCGGGGTGGGCCTGGGGACAAAAGGCTTCAGGACTAGACTGTATTTGCATGAGCACACCCTCCCTACATGATGGACTGCTTTGCCCAAATGATCTCTTTGGCTGGTGCTGGGTCACAAATCACTTGAGTGTTAACTGCAGGGGTAACAAAAGGCTGTTCCCCTTATTGTATGAGCAAAGGGCAACAGAATTGTGCTTAACCTGTCCTGTTGGAGGGGTCACCCGCATCTGAACTGAACACGGTAAGCAGGGGGTTTCGATGCAGACGGCTGTGAAAGGTAAAAGACATAGGGACAGGTATCCTGCTAGGAGGTGGTGGCTCTGTGTTCAACCAGTTCATCCCCACTGTTCTAAGATGGAGCTAATTAAAGGATGCATTAGGGGTCTGTGGTGCATTAGGGGTCTGAAGCTGAAATCACTTGCTGTGGGGCAGCGTTTTCTGCCCAGCTGCTTCAGCAGTGACGGTCCCCCACTAAGAGCTGATGATCACCGAGAGTTGCTGGGTGGAACATCAAGGGACTGACCCGCAGAGGTCTCAGTAGAGAAGCAGGTGGTAGCAGAAGGTGATGGTGCGCGTTGGTAACGGCTGTCAGGGGGGCCAGCAGAGCAGGGAGCAGCTGGCCCATCAGCTGGAGGAGGGGCCGCTCAGTTGAAGGAGCAAAGGGCCTTTTTATCCCCAACCATGTTACCAGATTTGCCCATCACCTTGGGGTATGCTCATTTATTAGGGTTATCTTCCTGGAGAGGGGGGGGGGGCTGATTCTATTAATGTACTGCTTGTGTTACTTGTGAGTTCATATGGCTACAAGTCCCCCTGAGTGGAGCTAACCTGCAGGACCTAAGATTTCCAGGGCTGGGTT
Source organism: Emydura macquarii macquarii (assembly GCF_026122565.2). NCBI lineage: Eukaryota > Metazoa > Chordata > Testudines > Chelidae > Emydura > Emydura macquarii. The sequence goes on from NW_027132935.1 coordinate 46,161, forward strand.
CCTCCAGCCCCAGATTCAGATAAACCCCCACAGATACACACACACATTCCAGATTAACCGAGTGCATCTGAGCGAACCGGGCCATCAGCACTCTCAACTGATCCCTTATATGGCCCTGAACTCAGCAGGCTGGGTGACACAGCGCTTTCAGTGGTCACCCTTAGATGCCCCTTTGCACCACACCAGAATAGAGCGCACTTCAAACTGCACTTTTCAGCTGCCCCCCTTATATGCCCCTGGATTCTGTAGGCTAGGCAGAGCAGCACTTCTCAGCTGCTCCTCTGTCCCCCCTTATATGGCACAGGTTCAGCACTTCGCTATTCCCACTCTCACTCTACAACTGTTCTAGCAGTAATGCCCTTGATGAGCAAACACCATAGGATTTTTGGGCGCTCCAGGGACCTTTGGCTTAGGTAAAAGAAGCGTTGCTGCAAAGCAAGATAGGGAAGCCGAGAACACAAAGGAGTAGATGAAGTTGGGAGAGAGAGAGAGAGACTGACAACCAGTGTGTTTATAACAGTTATTTTATTGCCAGGTCTATAAAACTTATGGTACTAACAGTGATACCGTACAAGGGAGAAAAACAATCACACGCTTACAATACTACACAGTTACAGTTGGGGTATTGGAGAAAGCTAGCCCAGGTCTGATTACAAAAGAAGACAGTTATACCTGGACTAAAAGAGAAAGAGAGAGAGTGTGTTGGGGAAGATGGGGGGGTCTCACCACTCCATGCGGGTCAAAGGTTCCCAGCAGACCAGATGTTCAGCTTAGGGTCCGGAGTGCTTGACAATAGGAGCTGCTCACTCCTGGCTATGGCCGTGTTCCTCGAGGGAGCTCACAAAGCAACCAAGCAGATTCAGGGTTTTACATATCAATAACTAGGCTGGTCTGATATCTGCAGAGCTGGATGTGTGCAGGTGTGGATTCATTTACATCAGGTGCAGAGATCTCCCTTCATGCAGTGCATCCCTACTTTGCCAATCCCAGAGTTCAGTGTGGTCCCTGCTTTGCAGCTTGGTTCTCCATTCGCTATGCTGTCTTCTTCCATCTTCGATATAGATGAGGCTTCTGTTCTCCATTCAATGTGCTAATCGGGATGCCTCCTTTTTACATCTTTGATGTGAATGAGGCTAGGGGAGTTGCCTTAATCCTATCACCCTTGTTTGGAGGGGTTTAGGTGTGTCTCCCACTGCCTCTTCATTGCTTTTGGTTTCTGGTTCAAGCAGAGGCTGGGAGAGGGGATTCAGGTGAGCCAGAAAGTAGGGCTTTTGCGCCCTGGTTCCCCAAGACCACAGAGCTGACAGGTAACATCCACCCCAACCAGGCAGGTGAACTCTGCAGCTGCACCTCTGAACTCTGGGGCTGCCCTGACTAAGGACGACAACTGGTTGTGGGGGCGGTGAAGGGAGGGGCACATTAAAAGAACTCCTGGTTGCTGGACTGAAGAGCCTGAGGCAAATGGAAGCTGCCCAATGTACTCGGGGGTGGGGGTTTTGTTTGTGGTTTTATGCTTGTGAATCCTGCTCGCGGCATATTCCCAGGTTAATGCCGGGTCACTTTCCCCCTTCTATTAACAGTTTCTTTGCTACACTCAGTCTCTGTGCTGGCGAGAGGGGACGTGTTCCCTCTAGAGGCCCCCGAGGGGTGGTGTGTATTGTCCCAGGTTATGGGGTGGGCCCTCGAGCCAGTTTTGTGTTGCGCTGCCGAAAAGGGAGCCCTAGATACTGAACCCGGCCCTTGCTGCTGCCAATTCCGACTGGCAGAAGGGCTACACATGCACTCGGTGTGTGTCGGTGTGTCACTGCGTGAAATCTCCTGTGCAGAGTGTGACCCATCTGTGCCTAGGGCAGCCACCTGAAAATGCCAAGGTCAGGGCAGGCTGGGAAAGGAGAGCAGATTCCCCCAACACTGGTGGGTGACACTGAAGTCAAACTTCCCAACCAGCCACAAACAGTGCTTCTGTTCCCCACACTGGTTATCAAGAAGCCAAAATAAAATATACACAGCCCCCTTTACTGCATTTCAGTCTCTGGCTCCCAATCAGCCACTAGGTCCAGTAAAGAGACCAGTTATTTAAACTCTATGCTCTTTACCAAAAGGTTTCTCCTGACCCAAAAGGGTCAGCCACAGCACCAGATCAATACAAGTTTGGATCTTACCCAGAATCCCATGCTGCCAGCCAATCCTTTAGTAACTAACACTAAAGGTTTATTATAAAAAGAAAGAAACAAATCATAAGAGAAATGTTAAAGGATTAAAGCAAACAGATACATACAGATGATTTGAAAGTCCATAGATATCAGGTTTTCATTAGAATTGTGGAGTTTGCAGGCTTGTATGGTCCCTCTGGTGAACATCCAGTACCTGGATGGGTCTCAGTCCTTTGTTTTACAGCTTCAGTTGCAGACGACTTGATCCAGAGGTGGATAGATGGCTGAAGGCTGAACCTGACTGAAGACAAAATGGATCCAGGGCTGCTGCCTTTTCTGTCCTTTGGTCTGTGCCGTGCTGCTTGTGGAATATTACAGGAACCAAAATGCAGTCCAGAGTCACATGGGCCAATCCTGGTGACTTATCAGGTGTATCCCTGGCTTCTCCCCCTGGGCTCCTTGCACCTGTGAATGTCTTAATGGGCCATTAAGCAGGCTAGTCCTGCAGCCATCCTGTCTGGGGAGTTGCCAGACACAGAACAATTCAAAATACAGATATATCAACCATATCCATAACTTCCATTACACATATAACACATGAACATAAACATTATCACCTTACTTAGCACATTATAACCTTTCTAACAGTACCTGGCATGGCATATCTCACATGAATTATTATGATTTTGACATACTGATGTTAAATAATATAATACATGCCCCCAATCCAGCCAGCATGACATGGTGAAACCTGGAGCAATGGAGCAAAGCCGAGCCACATTAAATTTTGGATGAGGCATTTGAGTTGGGACTTCTTCAAGGTTTGCAGGGTAGAACTCAAGAGGGGTCTGTCTACATAACATGTTGCACTGAGCAGGAATGAGCTTCCCAGCCCGGGTTAGCAGAGCTCACGCTAATGCTCTAAAAATAGTCCTGTAGACAGCATGTGAAGTGGTGGGTGAGACTGGAACTTGGGATCTGAAGCCTCGGGAGATGGGTGCTATATGGGCGAGCCCCATAGCAGGACTTTGCCAGCCTGGGCTGGGAGACTCACTACTGCTTGCTCCAAAAGGCTGTGTAGACACACCCAATGTGGTCTGGCTGGTAACAGGAGCCAGGGATATCAGCCTTTGCAACCTGGGGAATGGGAAATGAAGCCTGCCCTGCTCTGTGAGACAGAGCAATCCTCTCCTCGTGGCTTCTTAGTGCCACGGAGCATCAGTCACCAGATGTCTCACACTGGCCATCCACACATGGATATTGGTGTGTCAGAGATAACATGTATGTATTTCTTGTAGGAGTCACCCAACTTACCCAGTTCGTGAACACTTTTATTGCCTCCAGAGATGGAAAACAGCTGCAGGCCATGGCTAGCAGGAACCACACAGTTGTGATACACTTCTTCTTCATGCCTTTCTCCAACCTCCAGGTGCTCCGTGTTTCCCTTTTTTTCCTGGTGCTGCTGATGTACCTTCTTACCACAGTGGGGAATATGCTCATCATCAAGCTCACAGTCGTGGACTCTTCCCTTTGCTCCCCGATGTATTTCTTCCTCCGGAACTTGTCCTTCCTGGAAATCAGTTACACCTCGTCCACCATTCCCAAGATGCTGGTGAACTTCCTCTCCGAGGACCAGAGCATCTCCTTCCTGGGCTGTGCCACACAGATGTATTTCTTCACCTTCTTGGGGATCACAGAGTGCTGCTTACTGGCCACCATGTCCTACAACCGTTACATGGCCATATGTCAACCTCTGCACTACACGGCCATGATGAGCAGAGCGGTGTGTCTCCAGCTCTCAACAGTGTGGTGGCTCATTGGATTGCTGGTGGGTGTTGAGCAGACAATTCTCATATTCACTCTGCCCTACTGAGGGCCGAACAGGATCAACCACTTCTTCTGTGACTTGCCCCGGCTGCTGAAGCTGGCCTGCATGGATACCTACAAGAATGAAATTTCTATTTTCATCAGCTCTGTTCTCTTCATCATGGTGCCCTTCCTGCTCAGCCTTGTGTCCTACCTCCACATCCTCCATGCTATCCTCAAGATACCATCAGCCACGGGCCGGAGCAAAACCTTCTCCAACTGCTCCTCCCACCTCATCGCGGTGACCTTGTTTTTCGGCTCCAGCATCTTGACGTATCTGAGGCCCAAATTCAGCAACTCACTTAACATTGACAAACTTCTTTCCCTGTTCAACACGGTCGTGACCCCAATGTTGAACACTTTGGTCTACAGCCTGAGGAATAAGGAGGTGAAGGAAGCCCTGAGAAGGGTGATGGCCAGAAAAATATTGATTTGAAACCTGTAATATATAGATACACATTCTTCTATTGAATTTGGCACTACCTGTAATAATCGCTGAACATTGCGTGTTCTGTGTGTTTCCCTGAGGATTGTACAGATGTTGTTTATTCGCATATATATGGGGTTAATTCAATAGCCAGGTGTTCAGGAAATTACCCAGGAAGATGGACAACAGCCCTGGTGAGAGCTCCTCAGCAGACACCAAGGACAATAAACTGATATGCTTGCCCTGCCTGTGGTGGTCCTGCCGGACCAGTTTTCCCAGGACTGTATCCCTCCACCTGTGATGGGAGGGACATCAAAAGACTGAGGGGGGTTTAAAGAGACACTGCCTGCATAAAGGTGACCCTAGTTGAGTGAGATAATTTAGGAAACAAAAATTCCAAAAGTTGATGGTTTCCTCAAGGAACCTTAGCCTTCCTAGAGGTTCTGCCAAGGGAAGATAAACACAGGTGTAGCCTTTAGTTGTTTTAATCCTTTTTTCTTCCAATGCTGAGCTCCTACTGTTAAGATTAAACAATACTTTGTTTGAAAAAGGCTGCTTTGGGTCAGTGTATTCAGCCCTGGTCACAGCTCCCCATGGGGAGACTTGCTGGTGCTGAGTTCAGTTGGCCCTGCTAAGTAATTCTGGTTGAATTGTGGTGCTACCACAGACTAAGGCCATGTCTACACTAGCATGCAAGCAGCAAAACATTTGTCACTCAGAGGTGTGTTTTTTAAGTTTTGCCATCATGTGCACAGTGCTAAGTCATAGCTACAGCCACTCATTGAACTGGTTTCATTATGTCAAGAGGAGAGCTCTCTCATGTCAGCATAATGCAGCTACACAAGCCGTATCACCATGGCTTGGCCTAAGTATTCACCTACAAAACCCCTGAGATATAGAAGCTGCCATGGGAGGTGTCAGCAGGTAATGGAAATATTGTTTATTTCAAGTATGTTGCTTTCTTACCCTTATGTGAACTGCAGAAATATTTTATGGAAAAAATATTTTTTGTCAAAATTTTCTATGGAGAAAAAAAAATTCCAAGTAGTTGAAGGTGTGAGCCAAAACAGTGGGTGGATTTTGAGCACTAGCTGCAAATGCTGTGGGTCTCTGAAGAGAGAATTTCATTTTCTCCCAATACAGGCCAACCAAGAAATGATGGTTTTCTGTGGTTGTTGCCATACAGAGAGTAGAGCATGTGGTTTCAATCCATATGATATTTCTCTGGAAAGAAAGAAAGAAAGAAAGAAAGAAAGAAAGACCATGATTCATCACAGAATGTAACATGTACCTATGTTCCACATGTGATTAGTCTCTTTGAACTAAGTGCGACTACTCATGTGCTAAAGATTCAGCACATACCTAAGTCTGTTATTGAATCGGGATCATAAAACCTCCATATTTGTGTGACCAAAGTGTGTTACCTGCCCTGTAATGAGATTTCCCGTCGTGTATAACTCTATGAGACCAGTGCCTGCATCCTACGCAGTGTCTGAGTCTTATAAATTCAGATCCACAGGACAGCCTTTGGGACATCGGGGTCAGGGCTGGTTGTGGGGGCAGGTTCCTTTCACTTCTGAGTTTGTCCTGTTGTGGTGTTCCCCTCTCCAGTCTGGACTGGCGTATCACTGTGTCACCCCAATCCCCCCACTCCAGGGACCTGTCTTGTACTTGCCCCGCTGTGTGAATCACCCACTCTTGGGTCAGCCCACACACAGCCTTCTGCAAACAAGTTTTAGTGAATGAATTCTGGCCAGCCACTCATGGGATTACGCAATGGTGTGACCCCTCCCCCCGGCATACCCCAACTCCCAGATGAAACCCTAGGAACAGCTGTTTTACAGAACTCAGTGCAGCCACTGGACTCTGCTAGCTCATATGTCTGTCAATTTATCAAAGACCTTGATTTTCCCCATCTCTGTCACTTTAAATGAAGTCTCTACATGCACCCAAACCACGAGCGCTGCTTTGGATAAAACAAACCAATACGTTTATAAAGTACAGAAAGATTTTAAGTGGTTATAAATCAGAGGAATATAAATCAGATTAAAATAAATAAAAGCACATCACATCTTCAACTAAACTTAACACTTCAGTAGCCTTACAGTCTTTAGATGGTGCTCACCACAGGCTGGTTGGATGGCCTCCAACCAGGCTCCCCACCCGTGAACAGTCTGTCTTGCTGTTGTTTTGTAGATGGATTGCAAGAGAGAGCTCAAGAGACATTTTGAACACTAACTCTGCAATCAGTGTCTGCCTAGATCTGCTCCAAACAATGTGAGACACACATTTGGGAACATTACCATAGCAGAGCTCCATAACCACGCATGGGACATTGCGAGAAGCACACTATCATGACAATAATATTTAGTGTGCCATGAGCTTTCCAAAAACACGGCACAACACACACTTTGCATTAAACCAAACACACTTACACTATAAGGGTGAACATGAATGATACACAGTCACACCATAAGGATGTACATGGGGTGCAGTGTGTCTAACACTGCTAACAATGTCCTTTGGAAAATGGGTGAGCAGCAATCTAACCAACGCTCTCCCCCAAAAGGCTAAGGAAAAAAATATCTATTAATCCAGCTGTCTCTGAAGAACAGACGGAGAGACCTATGAGGCAAGGGCAGTCATGTCCCTTACACATTGTCAGCCTCGGTCAATCTACAGCTGTGGTGAGCACTTGCTCACTTGGCCTGCCATATCTGATCGTGCCTCAGTAGCCATTTCTTCTGGCCCAAGCCTACAAAACCGATGCCTACGAGTCTCTTCACTCATCTGAGGGACCCTGTTGAGCTGACATGAATGGAGTCACATGTTTGTGTCAAAGTTACATCTTCTCCTGCAGGCGGGACATGCAATGGGAGATTGATGGATAAGCTGGGGCTAGAGGTGGTGAGGAATGTTTTGAGGGCACTTTTTCTTTGTTTGAAAAAGCCGATTCTTCAAAACTGAATTTTTTTGTGTGGAAACTTAGTATTGGCTCACGTGTGGTCAGGAAGGTTTTAAAATTGCAGTCTGAAACCAAATTTTGAAACATTGAAACTTTTCAAAAAATGCAATTTTTTTCGACCGAGCCCTGCTATGTGCAAAGATGATGATGATAGATATATAGATAGATAGATAGATTAGATAGCTAAGCTGATTTTATCAGTGAAAATAAAATATTAATACTGAGTAGAATGTATCAGAAAATTTTAATTGTAAAATTTACTGTGGAAAAGTGAAAATTTCAAAAGCACAAAAGAAACATTTGAAGTCAGTGCTCCTATACTTCAAACTTTTGAAGATTCCCCCCCCAAAAAGCAAGTTAGTTAGTTAGTTAGTGTCTGAAATTTCATGGGTTTTTTTCTTGTCCATTTTCTGACCAGCCTTATTTATCACTAATTTCTTAGGGTGGGATTTTCAACAGTACCTAAGGAGTTAGCACAACTCCCATTGACTATCAATGGGAACTGCAGGGCACCTCATGAGGTAAGGTCCACTCATAAATCATACATGGATTAAACGACAGGAAACAAAGGATAGGATTAAATGGGTCAGTTTTCCAAATGGAGAAGGTAAATAATGGTGTCCCCCAGGAGTCTGTACTGAGACAAGTGCTGTTCAGCATATTCATAAATGATCTGGAAAAAGGGCTAGATGGACCATAGGTCTGACCCAGTACGGCTGTACTTATTTTCTTATGAGTCGGAATAAAGACCCCAGTGAGGCAGTTTTTACATCTTCCCGAATTAAACTGGCATAAGAACTGAGTAAAATTGAGTGGCGATCTCAGGCTTTCTCCTGTTCTCTTCATTTTGTCGCTATTACACACACACTCACTCACATACACACAACCACCTTTTCCTTGTTTGTTCTCTCTAAACTACACAGTTGCACAGGCAGCCTCTGTCAGGCCAACCTCATCTCTTTATCCAGAGCAGGCCAAGCTAATGACTCCCTGCTCAGACAAATAACTCCTCCTTCACCATTGATCTGGGGAGAACAATTTGATTGATGAGAAAG